>NW_017100752.1:623857-627419 GCF_001263275.1 Habropoda laboriosa | reverse complement strand
AAAAAAAAAATGTAGGGTCGATTCGACAAGTGTCAGTAAAATGTAGGGTCGGTTCGACAAGTGTCAGTAAAATGTAGGGTCGGTTCGACAAGTGTCAGTAAAATGTAGGGTCGATAGCAGCAGACAAGCTGCTAAACAATTAGAATTAAATGTAACGATAGAAATTATTGCAATAATGCGTAATGCAATTGAAAAATTGAAAGAATCAAAAGAAAAATCGCGAATTCGTATCTTTTTCGATTCTAGAATATAAGAAAATTTGAATAAAATACGCGACGAGAATTGGGGAGAAGCATAAGTTAAACGCGTAAAAATATTCAATAATAAACGAACTAGGGATGAAGCTATTATTTCAATACGCGATGCACTGACTCTAGTATTTACTAAAATTCAAAAATTCTCGTATAAATTCCGAAAATAGATTATTAATTACGGTAAACTACTGAGACGGTTTAATTTAGGGTGGGCATAGTGCACTCGTTCCAAATCAGCTCACAATATACAATAATAAATCAACTAACTACTTAACATGTAATTCTTGGATGGTAAATTATTAGTAAACAAAATAGCAAGTCATAAAACAAATTCAATATCAGAGAAAATATATGAAAAATACTGAAAGAAAAATTTCAAATTAATTTCAATTGCTGGAAGAATCCTATTCGACAAGTCTGAAGAACAACGATGACTAAAATTCAAATGTTTATTTCCCTAAACCTTCAAAATAATTGCGGAATATTTTATTCGAAGCGGAGTATTCCAAGTCAGTATCGATAATTGAAGAAATTATTTGATTGCATTTAAAAGAACCGAAAGGAGAATATTTAAAGTCTGATATTAAATGTCTAGCAAGTACCAGTAATTGGTAAAATGATTCATATTTGTTTTAAAAGGAAAATTTCTAATAGGTATTAGTTCAAATGAATTGTTATTCAGTCTACTGTATTGAAATTCTAATTGATTCTAATGTATACAAGTGTTACAAGAAGGCTGAGTGTGTACAGGGAGGACATAGGCTAGCTAGTAGCCCCCGACCACTCTATGAACTTTAACGTCAATACTCAAAAGTGTATCGTCAACACTAACGCGTTACCCAGATTATCCAAAAATTGAAGAAGCTACTTTTAAAATTGAACATTCTACGGTGTTTCGAGAGATTTGATAATCATAGTCGAACCTTAAACGAACGTTCAAACGAAGAAAATTTTCCAAAAATCATTTCGTACGTTATTAATCGATAAAACAAAAATTCATTGTTGAAAAATAAATATTTCCTGAAAATCTTCATCTTCCATACAAGATTCAAGATTTTCCCTAATTAAGAGTAATTTCAAAAGATTATCTGTATAAGCTATTATTTCAATACGCGATGCACTGACTCTAGTATTTACTAAAATTCAAAAATTCTCGTATAAATTCCGAAAATAGATTATTAATTACGGTAAACTACTGAGACGGTTTAATTAAGGGTGGGCATGGTGCTGCTTTAGTTTGAAATGATTTATAAACACATAATTAACAGAGGAAAAACCGTGAAACGGCAAAACGTCTACATTCTAATTGTTATAACATGTAAACAGAACTTTAAATTTAGTGTAAACAGAAAAAATATATAATACAATTTATTTCACGGTATTGCAACAAATAAACGTTGAATCAATATTTAATTCGTATAAAAACAATTATTTAACGTAATAATTTTACCTTCACTATGGCTATTTTTAATCTACGACCACAGGTCAACCTGATTTCTAATCCTTACGAACTTTAAATTCAGTCTAAACTGAGAAAATATATAATACAATTTATTTCACGGTATTGCAACAAACAAACGTTGAATAGATTCTTAATTCGTATAGAAACATTTATTTAAAATAATAATTTCACCTTCACTATGGCTATTTTAAATTTACGACCAAGGGTCAACCTGATTTTTAATCCTCCGAACTTGATTTCACAACGAGAAAGTAATAAGATCGTTGAAACGTACTTATTTGTCAAAGAAACTTGCAAAAATGTATAAATAATAATATGTAATGTTTTAACAAATTTTTGGAAGTATAAATTAATAATAAAATTGTGAAAATTAATAAATTATACGTTATTATAACATTAATAGAATTATGACTAAACCGAAGTTCGAAGTCGAGTATTTAAAGTCTGATATTACGTGCCTAGCGAGTGCCGGTAATTGTTAAAATTTGTTTAATAATTAGTAATAGAAATTCTAATTGATTCTAATGTATACAAGTGTTACAAGAAGGCTGAGTGTGTACAGGGTGGACATAGACTAGCTAGTAGCCCCCGACCACTCTATTCACATCTCAGAACCTTCAGGTCAAAATACGCCGCGAAGTGTCTAGGGCCCAGTATAAAGGGTAAATGATTTCGCGGGACATCGGCGGGTCCTTATATACCTGCGGTACCCTCTCCCCAAAGTCATTAGCAAAATCGTCGGTTAGGTCAGGCGGGAAATTTTCGCGGGAGATTTTCGCGGGAGATTTCCGATATCGTAACACGGTATAATTTATCAATTTTCACAATTTTATTAAAAATTTATACTTCCGACAATTTGTTATAACATTGCATATAACAATTTATACGTTTTTACAATATTCTTCAATGGAAACATAGGTTTTAGCGTTCTCGTTACTTACTCGTGGTTAAATTAATTTCGTAGGGATTAAAAATCAGGTTGACCTGTGGTCGTAGATTAAAAATAACCATAGTACAGCTAAATTTATCGTGTTAAATAATTCTTCTTACACGAATGAAAAATGTATTCAACGTTTGCTTGTTACAATACCATGAAATAAATTATTTGTGCAGTTCTGTGCATTTTCTGTGCAGTTCAACCTAATTTACTTAAATTTACATTGCGAGACAGTATACTGTAACAAGTAGTAACAAGCAAACGTTGAATAAATTCCTAATTCGTATTAAAAAAATTATTTAACACAATAATTTCAGCTTTATTATGATTATTCTTGATAAATGACCACAGGTCAACTTGATTTTTAATCGTTATAATCTTTAAATTCAGTGTGAATAGAGAAAATGTGTAATATAATTCATTTCACGATATTATAACAAACAAACGTTGAATACATTTTTGATTCGTAGGAAAAGAATTATTTAACACGATAATTTTAGCTGTACTATCACTATTTTTAATCTACGACCACAGGTCAACCTGATTTTTAATCCCTACGAAATTAATTTAACCACGAGTAAGTAACGAGAACGCTAAAACCTATGTTTCCATTGAAGAATATTGTAAAAACGTATAAATTGTTATATGCAATGTTATAACAAATTGTCGGAAGTATAAATTTATAACAAAATTGTGAAAATTGATAAATTATACCGTGTTACGATATCGGAAATCTCCCGCGAAAATCTCCCGCGAAAATTTCCCGCCTGACCTAACGGACGATTTTGCTAATGACTTTGGGGAGAGGGTACCGCAGGTATATAAGGACCCTCCGATGTCCCGCGAACTTATTCACCCTTTATACTGGGCCCTAGACACTTCGCGGCGTATTTTGACCTGAAGGTTCTG
>NW_017100752.1:620849-622021 GCF_001263275.1 Habropoda laboriosa | reverse complement strand
AGAATAAAATTGACACCTTCATATTTTCTCTACGCATTCACCTATAAAACAATTTATATCAAATTATGTGCTTCTCAAAATCGTTCAAATTTTATTCCAAACGTTTTCCCATATCATCAACAATTTCACACATATTCAAAAAGACTAATTTTTCAAATGAGACACCCTGTATACATTCCTCTTTCTTTCTTCCCAAAGTAAACGCAGTTAAATTCGAAGCTTGTTCAATATACCCGTCGAGCGGAATATTTATGAGAAAGGTCACGCTTCATTGAAATTAACGAGTAAGAGAGTGGAATTTTTTTTACCATGAAAAATGTAACAGCGAATGATCTTGTTTCCTCGTGAGCCAATACGAAAGCGAAAGCGGCACACTTGACATGTGAAATAAAATACGCACGAATAGGTACACGTCCTTGATCGATCACTTAGAAAAAGTGACGTTCGGAGACAGGAAAGAACCTTGGGCTGGCATTACGCGCGCAAAAATCAAATAAAGCGCGTGAACGAGAACTCTCTTCTTTCGATTTGAACGTTTCGAGATGCGGAGACGCGTGCGATAAATCGTTCATGTGGTGAGTGAATGAAAAATATCGACGTTTTTAAAATCGATTGTATCGTCGTTGATACGATTATCTCGACAATAGGCGGTATTTTAAGGTAAACAAATTTTTAGGGAATTAAATCTACAACGTTTTAAGAGATTTTCAGATTTAGTCAATTTTAAAGTCTTTGTTTAATATTTATGTTAAGTTAGAGTAACAAGAAGGAAAAATGAAAATTATGTTTGAACGATTTAGGTGGAGAATTTTAGTTTGCAGTGAAAATTCAGTTGTTAAATTTATGTGCATTTAATTTTTTTTTATTGCGTTCATTTTGTCGCGTGTTTTAATACTAATTGTAAGTTAAGGTTTGTAATGGAGCAAATTAAAATACCGATCAATCACTTACACAATAAGTGTCAAAATTCAGTCGTCGTTTTTAACTTAAAATTATAAAGACACTTGAACTGGCGTCCATATTTGTATTCACTTTTGTTACTTTATTTTCTCTAAAAATTATACCTGAAGTGACCAAACGTGTCTTCTTAAGCAGTAAAAGATATTATTTATAAAGAGCAAATAATAGAGATATTTATTTCGATTTTCTTTTTTTAATAAAATTTTTAATTT
>NW_017100752.1:614586-620495 GCF_001263275.1 Habropoda laboriosa | reverse complement strand
AATATTAGAACCCCTTTTCATTCTCGTCCCTGGTCGACGGAGCAGGTAACAATCGAGAGGTAAAAGTCAAAAACAAGTGATTCTAACGAGACAGATCGATGTTTAGAGAGTCTCGAGGTCAGAACGGAGGGTCCCACAGAGACCAAAAATTACCTGTACACTTTGTTAATAGCACAGAGACGATGGTTATGCAACGATTTCACGTAGGTGGGAGAAAGGAAGTTGTTCCAGTTACCTGTGTCACTTTTACAAGTATCTAAAGCAGAGACAATCACAGGAGATGCCCCGGGCCACGTGTCGCCTTGATTCGACAACAAGTTACGAAATCTCTTTTGTATTTTGACATTTGTTCTGAATTAGGATCGCCAATTCGGATCTATTAATAATATCCCTCGTTTCTGATGACTCATGTTGAAATTTCAACGAACGCGTCGAATGATATACAATGTGGTTTGTAGACAATTGGAAAAATTGTTTATTGCAATGTCACGCAGATAAAAGTTGCGTACAATTCTCTGCCTTATTGCTGAAACATGTCTGCAAATGTATTTCTTGTTTATAGGAATAAGTATGTTTGATAAGAAGATTGATGTTGACTCCATTGCTCAAAGATGGTTTTTATCAAATTATTATAATTTCTTTCTTTTTTTTTTAATAAATCTGTAGTTTATTAAATTCATAACTTAGGTAAGGCAGTATTTAAGAAACTAAATGAATCTTACAATTGTAATCTTTGCTGAGACAGATAGAAAAAAGATAATTTTTGTTCAAATTTTGAGGTTAGGTATAAATTCTAACCTTATTCTTCTCTTCTTTCGTTCTTTTCAACTACGAATTTTAATGTAGTTTTAAGTTATTAACATCTTGTAATCTTTGCTGAGACAGATAGAAAAAAGATAATTTTTGTTCAAATTTTGAGGTTAGGTATAAATTCTAACCTTATTCTTCTCTTCTTTCGTTCTTTTCAACTACGAATTTTAATGTAGTTTTAAGTTACTAACACCTAGAATTAACATCATGTTACGTATTCCAATTATTTATGCAAAATAATAGCGAAAGTAATTAAAGATGTTGCAAATATTTACAAAAATAATTTTATACGATTACTGTGAAAATTCAATGCAACTAATCAGACAATGATTAATTAACGTGTTAAGCTATACAACGTAGCAGAAAATTCATTGCAACTAATCAGAAAATTATTAATTAACGTGTTAAGCTATACGACGTATTGCAGTAGAAAGCTGATAAACGTGAACTTAAGTAGTACTCTGAGCGTCATGAAAAAAGATGTCCGCGTTCCTACAAAAGACTCTTACGAAACACAGATAATACTTTTGTGACGAATATTTTAATTGATAAACATGTGTCAACCTTTTATCACGTGCAACTTTATCTTCCACTGAGCAACGCTCGATACAACGATAGTGTGTCGATAAATTTAGCAACAACACCTAAGGACAAATGGTCTGAATCATTATTGTCTATTTTGCATCAGATGAAATTCAAATCTAAACCTTATAAATTTCTCTGTGTCACAAAGTTTGTAAAAACAGTGAGATATAAAATGATAGAAATATTTTAAAGAATATCAGTGGAATAACAGTTCCAATTTTCAATGATTAATCCATGTTCTTCCAATATAGTGATACTATTTTAAAAAATAATATATTACAATGTAAAAGAATGTTTTCTTTACGAGCTATATTTTTCAATCATCTTTAAATCAACATGGTAGCACTATAATGTAAATAAACATTATGATCACTATAAGTAAAAATGTAAAAAACTCCTAAAAGTGTAAAAAAGAACATAACTCGAGTGTAATATTTACATATTTAATTTGAAGAATTTAATTCAGAATGAGTCGAACATTATTTTTAGATTCTCTAAAATGATTTCTCTGACACTATAATTTGAACTTTCACATGTTTAAAATACAATTTACGATTTCTCATTAATTACCAATTTGCAATTCGTGAAATTTTTTAGTTTTTATTACAGAATACATACATACGTAAAATTACAAAAACGTATCCTACTTTTTTGTTATACCTGGAGTTTGAAATTCGAACTTATGATTACACAATACAACGTAAATAACGAAGAGTTCGTTTAATGCAATTCCAATTAATAAAACCAATAAAACATTCATAAAATATATTTTAATTAATTAAGTACTACTATCCTTCATCGCTAAAAATTTCATTCGTATCACTTTCCATAGTCACAGTAATGACCTCTTGATCCATTACCATTTGAAAATATGGAAGAACGTAGAAATAATCAATGTATCCAATTATATTCATTTCCTCTTACCAGCTCAAATAATATACTTAAAAAAAAGAAGTAATCTTCATTCAATTTTACGTTTATTTCATCAAAATATCACATTTTATCAAAAATGAAGACTAAAAAAAAATCTGAAAAAAAAAAATGAAAAATTCCACGATCGTCAAAGTCGATGCAGAAACAGATCGGTCGATGAGAACTCACGACGTACTTCGTGTGTACCGACAGAGTCGATTCACAAAACGATTCACGGGGAAGAACAGGTGGTGAGAGCAGAAGGTGAAATGAGCTCGCGAGAAGGCGCCACCAGTCAACGGTGATATCTCGAGGAGGCGCTAATTCGCTCGTTCGTGGGCTTGGTTCGAAGCTCGTCGTCCAGCCGCCCGTGCGGCTTTAACTTTTTAAAATGTCGCCGATGGCCGTGACAGGATCTATTTTTAGCCTCAGCGAGATAAGCGCGGCGGGGAGGATGGTCGTGGAGAGACCGGGAGCGAGGTGGAAAAGAGAGAACCCACTTTGGTTAGAAAGAACTGAAGATAGCCACCAAGAGTGGGACAAGCCAGTAGCGTAACCGGATGGCATTTTAGTAGGCACTTGGAAAAACACCTGTTTAATTAACTCTCTGCCTGTACCGTGATCGATGGAACTGGTCGAGTAAACGAACCGTTTCTCCCTCGTATAATGCGATTACAACGTTGAATTAACCGTTGCGTATTTAGCCCTTTTTGCCAAACTAAAGTAACCACTTTTGTAAGGTTAGGTTTTTTAAGAAAGTATCGCGTACACCGTGTATATGTTACATGTATTTAGCATGGCATGGAAAGTTATAAATAACATATGGGACATTGACAAATAGCGTGTTGAGAAACTTGACACTAGGGGACTCGCGACAACAGGCAATTTGTCCCTAGATGAAAGGTTACCGACCATCACCATATCTTCGGGCGATAAAATCCTCCCATATAAGGATTACCATGCAATTTCAATTCTTATGAATGCAAACGGCTCCGTATATTTCCTATGGTATAATAGTATACAAAGTATGAACGAAAGAGAAGAACGGCTTCGATTATGCAACCAGTTGTTATCAATACCTAAAACTGCGAATCTTCAAGATTGATCAATTACATCACTGAATAGTAACGATGGAGGCTCGTGAAATAGAAACGACAGTGCAGCTGAAAGGAGGGCTAGGGTCGGGCAAAATGGGAGAAGGAGGGAGAAAGACAGAAAGACGGGGAATCAAAGAACTAATTATACGTGACGTCACTCGACTGGTTTCAACACACGAAGTCGAGTGCAACGAGTCGACTCGACGAGTCAAGTCACGGCAAGTGGGCCAGAGGAGTCTCTCTCTCTTCTCTCTTCTTCTCTCTCTCGTTCCCCCACTCTTGCTGACTGGTTGTTTCTTTCTCTTTCTAAGCTGTCGCGGCGGAAGCTGCGTGTGCAAGGCAGAAGAGCGCGAAGAACCTTCTCGCTTCGGATGAGGTGGGAGGAGGCAAAAATAGAACTACCGAACTTTATGGACGGTAAATCACTGGCATGTTAGGCCCGTTGCCATTCCCGACGACCCGTTCGTGCTGGACTGACGGACTCATTTACCGTAATATAACGACGGTGACGAATAGGAAATTCAATGAAAGCTTAATTAACCATTAGGAACCTCGCAACGTGAACGTCTCGAGATAGTCTGGTGTTTTTTTATTATTTTTCTCCTCAACTTTCAACTTGTCTATTTTCTTTTCTTTTTAGAATTCGCGGAACGTTCGAATTTATTCGGCCGCCTGCATAGCAGCTTTTCGACTGACTGAGAGCGAAAAAAAATCCGTAAATGGAAACTTGAAGGCTTCACCTGACACGACCGATTTCGCGGATTCATTGATGCAGAGCTGACATTTTTTTCTTTTTATCTGGATCGTGTAAATTAGAGGGGTTTTGAGAAGTAGGTGCTCCGAGTGAAGTGTATTATTGGGAATCTCGTGGAACGTGTTAATGCAAGCTGCGATTATTATATATTCGATGGAAATTTGTAAATCGTTTTGAGGTTAAGTGGCGGGAAATATTAGGTTGCGTTGGAGATGCGTCTTAACATTCTACCAAATGTAATTAAATAAATTAAATGTTAAAGATCTAAAAGGAATAAATCTTGCTAATTTTTAAAAAGAGTAAAGTGAAAATTGTTTATTTAAAAATTAGCAGTCCATTATACAACCTTGTGGAAAAACGATGAAATTAGCAATCCATTGTTGAAAAATTAACAACTTAGTATTCTAATGAAAATCTTGCTTTTCAAAGTGATATAGTGAATTTCATGCGTTATTCAGAAATTTAAAAAATTGAATGGTATAATTTTAAACGTTTTTGTAATTATTAAATGCTAGCTCCATTATTTGATAAATATTTTTTCACATCTTAAACAGATTTCTAATCCTTGAGGCGATATTAAGAAGGTTTAAATATCATCCTTGAACCCATGTTAATGAGCTTCATACATAATCTAGAACTGAAGAATATTAAAAGTGAAATATGAATTTTTGACAGGCATAAATTGAAATCTAATTTATTATCTGAATTTTGATTTCTGAGGAGATGATTAATGTATGTTAGAAAATCTAAAACAAAAAAAGATTAAAAATGCTGTTAGAGAGGAAAAATTGTAATTGTAAGCTTACAAATTTATTTAAATAATAACTGTAGGCGTATTACCATAATTATCCAATATTTACTTCATTATTAGAAATATCAAAGGCCAGTTAGATGTTAGAAAAATAACTTTTGCAATGTTTACACACTTGAAAATAAAATGTATTAATTTGTATGAACAAAATTTGTACCTTCTATGAAGTTCATGAATATTGATGGAAATTTGTAATCAGTATTGTCTAGAAGATTCTTATATCTTTTAAAATAGCTCAGGTATTTTATCACATTCACATTCAGAGAAATATGTCAACTGTAACATATTTAATGCAAACTGAATCTTTTCAAGATAAATCAGTGATGAGCAAAAATCACACGAGATCACCTTCATTAGTATTTCATTATTATTTCACTAATATTTTCAAATTTCATTAGTAAACATACAAATTAACAATTCACAGAAAATTTCGTAATTCTCATAAATATTTCTCTTTTCTTATCTACATACCGTTGAATAATGAACATAGTACACAAAGGAAAAACTATTCATTTGCCTTAATCAAAATGATTAAAATATTAGCATTTAAAAAACAAGAAAGGAGAATTAATACAAAAATACAAATTATCTCTTTTAACATTTATCATTTCCTATTTCTTAAGGAACTCATTAATGTTTCTTTTATACAAAAAAAAAGATACTTGATTTATCAGCACTTTATACAGAGTGAGCCACGTTAAATAGGCCACCTAATTATCTTCTACAGTTATGGTGACATGAGAAAATTTTTATGCATAATTTAAATGGTTTAAAAGGGTGAATAAGATGGAAGAAAAAATTGTTTTATGGCAAAGAATGAAAGAAAGTTTTACATCTGATTAAAAATTTTAGAGACCAAGGTCATTTCAAGGTCACATTACTATGCCTGTCTGCTACAACACATTGCAGAAAAAAACATAGCTGACCTTAAAAAAAAAAA
>NW_017100752.1:612228-614518 GCF_001263275.1 Habropoda laboriosa | reverse complement strand
TAATCAAAAAAAAAAAAACTGACCAAAAAATATAGAAAATAACGAATAATACTGAATTAAATAATTAAACTAAATACTGAATAATTAATCACCCTTTGGAACCATTTAAATTACGTATAAAAATTTTCTATAGAAGATAATTAGGTGACCCCTTTAGCTGACATAATTGCAGAAAAACTGACCAAACAATAACGTCAGATACGAATGAAAATAATGAATAATACTAAATTAAATAATTAATAATACCAACTAGATAATATCGAGTACGAATGAAAATAATTAACAATATACACTAACTACAATACAGACTAACCTATTTCTCGAAAGTGTATTATTATTTATGTCTACAAGCAGTCACTTCCGATTAGATACTCGAAGATTATCTATCGAACACGAATTCCGCTTTTGACATCACGTCGTAAGCACAATTTCATCCATCTCTTCATCAAACGTGCCTCTCTTACGAATCGATAACAAAAGGCACAATTCTTGTTTTCCAAATTATTTTTAGCTCGACGTAATATATCAGCGAGCGCGTGTACACGCTTCTGTATAGAACATAAATCGTATTGTTTGCTTAATTTCATAACTTAGAGAGAGGAGGCAGGCTGTTTACGAGCCTTCGGGCATAATTTACCCGGTAATGAAGTATGAAATCACAGAGCAGTTTCTAATTAAAGCTATTCGGCTCCGTTGTTCCCTTAATTAGAAACCGAACAGCTTGGCAAATTGCAACCGGCAATTATTGTCAATTAGGTGGATGAAGTGGAGGATTTGTAATTGGGACGTCGAAGAAGGGCTTTGTGTTTCGAGTTACTTTCGAAAAATGATAAACATTCATTCTGATATTTAGAAAAGTTCAGAGAAGTAACAAGTTGCGTTTGGAGAGTGTTATGATTTCGAAACAAATAAAGTTTCCCTTAAGGGGAACCTAGGAAAAAATATCGAGGGACCCCAACCGGGAATCGAACCCGGGACCTTCGGCTTTAGCAAGCCGAGGCTTTATGCACTACGCCAACTGCTCCCTCGAGTTTCCCTTTAATAAACAAATGTTTCATTGAAAATATTCTGCAACAGTAATGAAACTGTACTTAAAATTAAAAGTGAAATTTACAATTATTTTGTACCTATTTAAAAAAAAAAAACTACAAATTTACGAAAGTGTTTTTTCGCAAACGAATCCTAATTTTTTCTATATTCACATAATTTCGTCATTCCGGCAATTAATTTTGTGAAAACAAATTCGAATTGTAAACATTTTGAATAAAATAATGGAAGAATGACAACCATTCATTCGGAAAAAGTTAAGAAAAGATTAAGAGAAGCAATAAGTTTGGAGTGCTATGATTTCGAGACAAATATAGCTTCTCTTAAATAAACAAATGTTTCATTGAAAATATTCTGCTATAGTAATGAAACTGTACTTAAAATTAAAAGTAAAATTTAAAAAAAACAGTACAAATTTAGGAAAGTATCCTAATATTTTCTATAACTGCTTCACATAATTTCGTCATCTTAACAATTAATTTTCTGAAGGAAAAAAAAAAATTCTGTTCTCCTTTTCCAATTGTAAATGTTCTGCATAAAAGAATGGAAGAATTAGTTTGTTCGCAGGAAAATTATATCGATTTTTGAATACCGCTTTCGACGTATCTTTCATATATAATTTCACCGTCGATTCCAAAGAAATTTCTTTTTCTCCTTATTCACAGATATTCGAAGTCACGAGCCCCGACACAATTGATGAGAAAGAATTTCTTCACCGCGTATTTGTAATGGAGCCTTATGAAATTGGGAAGAATTCATAGTGGAGGAAAAAGCTACGATAATAAGTCGCAACGATATCGACTACGTAACGGGTGATAAAGAAACGAATAATCTGAATGAAAGTTCGAGCTACGTCGAAGAAGATAATCTAATCTGTGTCTTTGGATTCTTTTTTTCAAGTGCTGGCCCCAAAGTGTGCACCTCTTTTAGATTCCAATTCAATTGAAGTGTTTTAATTAATCTCCCTTCGTGGTTTTAGTTGAACCTCCACGAACAAAGTTTGAAAAATTTAAATTTGAATCAAAGAATCTTTTTTCTTTTAAAGTGGAAATATTTTCGTAAAAGTATTTGTGAAATAAAGTGTGTCTGTATATTTTTTCGTGGAAAATAAAAATGAACGGTATTACGTGCGAAATAAGGTATTACGATAAAATGATAAAATTGTAATCGAAAGATTGACCCATTTTTGGTTTAGTCGTTATTTGAAGTAATTTGCTGGAAATTTTTTTTATTATATTATACA
>NW_017100752.1:585750-611964 GCF_001263275.1 Habropoda laboriosa | reverse complement strand
AAGTATTTTATTATTATTATAAAATATTACAGAATATTATACATTAATTAATTTTAGCACTTAACAATGACCAAGTATTTGCTTTGTTTTTCTACGTTTTTAATTTACAGAAAAAATATTCAATTCTTCTATAATTCTGAGTATTTAAGCAAAAATCAAGTTTATAGTGCGGGATCTTCGCGTCTTAGGTTGTGTGGGGTTTGGGTCGACTACACTTAAATATCGCAACCTCCCGAGAACACTGTGCCACTATTATCGGAGCTACCGCACTCGTCTGCAGCGTTAAACGTCTGTTTTCGAGTTTGTCCTTGTCACTCGGTCACTATCGCACGTTCACCAAAAGGGCGCGGAAACGTTAACTGGGTAGACGGATCTAAACGTTGCCTCGTGGTCCGGATTTGTCCCCGCCAGGGAGCAAAGTCGGAGCCAGGCAGGATTTTTGTCCGTTCGATGTCCACACAAGGGAGCGTCTTGGAGCAAGTATCCGTTTTTGTCCATAAAAATCGTAGATCGGCCCTCTTTTTATCCTTGCTGGGGGTCCCCTGGGCCAGCGAGACTGATGGAGTGGGGGAGTGAGATAGTGGGGGAGTCTATAAGGGATGGTGACGAGAGAAGTGACGAGGGCGCTACTCTGGTGGCCGCTCGGAGCACTACCTTCTTTACGGAGTGCGCTACAAGTTATTGTATTCTTTCAGATCTAATGATAAATACGAGTTCTTTTAAATACCTTGCAAATAATACTGACCACATCTTTCTCACTTTTCTGGAATCATTTTCTCATGTTCTGTAAATAATCGTTGCAAACTGAACAAGAATTTTAAACGCGAGAATTGAGAGTCGATACAGAATGATTCATACGAATTAACGATATCTTCATGTGAGTTAAAGAATATTTAACTTATCGCAAATTTTGCGAAATAATTGATCACACGGTTTGCTCAGTTCAATCAGAGTCGAAGAATGAATTTACACCGGGCAAAATAAATTTAAGATTTATTACAAACGGAAACGGGAATTATTTCGAACCGATTAAAATAATAAGTATAACGCGAACATTCGTAGAAGTTAATCGTTAAAGGGACTCGCAGTTAAACAGCACGGTTAAATGTTTCGAACTTATTATTAACTTATTAATCACGAAAATTGATCGCAGTTGCACGGATATTGCGTGTAATCAAGTAAAACAGTAAAGGGAATCCTGAGAGTTCATTGGAAACGAACGTGCGAGGCACAAAAAACGTCTTTATTTACTACATTTAAAATTGTCTTTGTGATATTTACGAGAATTGATAAGGCTCTGAGAAGAAGGCTATATTAATTAATAACTCCGTTACAGTGTTTCTTTTTTCATAAATAAACGCAAGAATGTGCTTTTCTCGTGAAATGCTTGATTAAAGTAAAAAAATAGAAAATAATTTTTAAATCAATTATCTATAAAAATTAAGTCGAATGAATCGATGCGGTATTTAAGAAACTATAATTAGCCATTTTCGAGGACTAACTTGATACAAACAGTTGCTTTCGAAAGTATTGTTTGAATTCTAGATTTGCTACAGCAAAGACTTTTTCATTTTGGAAAAGTTTGGAAAAATTTCAATACTTATGGACGGGAGTGTATATTTTTACTGATATATCGTCACCTTAATACTACTAATACTATTCGTAAGTTCTAAAAAGAATTCTTCTCGTTCCTCTTCCTTCCCCAATTTTCTGAAATTCACATTTTCTGAATAGGCCTACCAGAAGTCGTATTCTTCTTGTAACTGTGGCACGCTAAAAGTAGAAAATTCAAGCAGTACTTGGAAATATTAAAAGTAGACAAGTTTGAAATCGACTCCATGTTGTTCTACTAATAAGTTTAAAATGTCTATTTAGTTGCACTATTAAGCTGGTGATATGACACTAACATTGGTAGAAAAGTGTAATTTAAATCACCCTCTATAAAAATCCGGGGGTGTTTTAAACTTGCTGTTAAGGCTTCGTTAGAACTAGTTTATGATACGGTCGCCTATAGACGCTATTTTTGAGAAGGCAAAGTTTTACCCGTACCTGAATAGCGGGTACGTGGCCTTAGCATTAGCTAAATTAATTTTCTGTCTCCCTCAATAGCAATTACCGTGTCATAAACTTTAGGGAACCCAAGAGTCGGACGGCCACGGTGACCCGATCAACGGTACCGCGCTGACGTCACCTTGGGCCTTTTCCCGTAGGGGTGAGAAGTCGCTCATCACCCCCGCTCCGAATCCTTTCCGCTACCTTTCCACAAATTCCATCCACCAATTGAACATTCGCATTTTTGTCACCCCGTTTTCCACTTCCATTCCCCTGTCAACCAATCAGTGCCATCACCGATACCTTAAAAACCACGCGTAAACGTGTCTTAATATAGTTCAGAATAGTCAATAGTAAAGGGAACACCAGGCGAAGAATAATATAATTCACATAGTCTCTTATACGTAAGAGTGGTCCTTCGAGAAATACAGACTGAACACTAGTCGGCACATCACGTGCAATTTCTACAAGGCTCGACCAGGTATCTCATTGAGATCCGACAACGAGCGTTAACACTTGCTATAGAATTTTTTTGAGGAAAAAATTTTTTAAAATAGTCTACTTCATTTCAAAACATTGTCCAGGTGAGTTCGTTTCATTTTCTCAGCAATAACCTATTAAACTAAGAGTACTGCATTGCAACGAATACCATTGCTCTAAGCGTTCCTGACAATATGGGCTACAAAGCTGGTAGCTCTATAACATTGGCTAGCTAATACTAGAATTCGGCGACCATGAGGACTACAATAAGGAAAATACCAAAACGTTAAAAAGAAAGACATAAAAAAGGATATATAAAATTTTGAAAAAAACGTATACGTTTGTGACTATTGTAAATAGCATTTAAATCGAAGTTTGTCACTTTCAACCTGAAAATATGCAGTTCTTCCCTTTCATTTCGATTAATTCACTAGTGGCCCATATTTAAAGCCCACTTTCCTTTTATCTTAACTATACAATATGCAACATATATTGCTTTCGTTTAGCTTACTTTTATTTCACATCATACAGCAAACATGTTATTGATATACAGCGACACCCGCTAATATTCCTAATAAATCTGAAGATTCCTACATCTTTCGACCCCTGTCGCTTGCTTCTCCATCAACCGATGCCGATGAAATTTTCAGTTGCCCGGAAATAAATTGCGGTTTCTGTACATGAGATTTAAAGACGCGCAGTTTTGCTTAGAATGAATTTATTTAATCGAAATAATTTCCATTAGATGCTATACACTTTTTCCAACGTTTTGCAAGAGTTCCTATTCCGTTACAATAACAATCAGGAGTTCTAGAATGAATAAATTCCACGAAGGTATTCACAGCATCCTCTTTATTACGGAAGATTTTTTCTCGCAATAAAGTTATCCAAATGTTTGAAAAAATGGTAATCTGTAGGGGATAAGTCGTGTATCTCTCGAATCGTGAATTGTGCGGGCGGGCGTTATCGTGCAGGAGTATTGGCCCCTTACGATTTACCAAACTTGGTTGTTCAACAAATAACTTTTTACACGATTGAATACACGACTGATATTGCGGCCAGTTTCCGCGGCTTTACGTCCTAATTTAAATTCGTATAAAAATGTGGTACGAATTTGCTTCTTGTCCATTGTTACGTTTTGAAGTTGTGCTCAGAACAAACGACGGTAAAAAACAAAAGTGTGTCGCTTATATGATAGAGCGACGTCCACGCGTTCAAATGGTACATTACTTAGGAAACATAAATTTAAAATGTATAATATAGAAAAGCCCTAGATATGACATAACAGAAAACCGCAATTTACTTCCGGACAACCTAATATAATTGACACAGGTCTACAAACCGTATGTTTCAAATTTTCACTACAAGCTCAGATAAAAAAATTGTAAACAGTGACCTTTACGGTTCTCTGTGCAATTCCAACAAATTGCAATTTTTTCAAAACTTGTTGCACACGTCATCCGCTATACTAATCCTTCTAATCCCGCACATGTCGTCTAGTATACTATTGCGAATTTCTCAAGAGAACTCAAGTCGTTAGGTTCAATTTTAACAGAGTAACAGTGCTCTAAAGAGCGTTCGAATATCAGTGGGAGTCATTACTGTGTATTCAAGAATTCCACAAGCTCGACAATAAATCCTGAAACAAAATTGCTCCCCCACATTCAAACCATCTCTCCTTCTTCTCACAAATATCCACCGATCCAAGCTTCTGCACAAAATATGAAACAGAATTTGGTCACAAAAAGTCCCCAAAAAATGACTTTCTTAGATACGTCAGATCAGAGGACCTACCAAAAAGTCGCGTGTTATCTACCTGGTGTACGAAAGAGAGGCTTCACGAAGGCGGGCAGGCTATCACCATCTCCGAATTGCAAAAAGGAAGAAGGAAAACCGGCCGAAAGCCAGCCACGTGTCCGTGATTATTTACAGAGGCATGAATATTGTCACGTAGCCGGTGGACGGCCAAACAAGGTGCAAAAAGATTTGTATGCCGCCGCGTGGCTTCCTCCGCGAGCTCTATTTAGCCCGGAACCAGCTCCCACGGAATTTATATGGGCGGTTGCTCGCTGTCGATACTTGTAAATAATCAGTGGTCCCTATGACGTACGAGATTAAGTCGCGATAATTGGGACTATCGTCGTGGACGATCGCGTATGTAGCATGTATGAGATTATTTATCATGGTACGTGCAACCAGCCAGCATGAATCACGTGACTCCTATTATACTCGTCTCCCCGTGGAACGTCCTCCGGATAATGCAAGTGGGCCTGAAAATAGCTGCGCTCGTCATGGCTAGTGACGACATCGCATGTGGGCCCATCCAAGTTCGACTCGCGGCTCTGAAGGAGCGAGCCAACTTTTAGGGGAATATATCTTTTTGTGAATTTTGTTTTTCGAGTTATTGTAAGTGTAGAGTTTGAAGCAGTTTTTGGTAGGTTTCGTGTTTTCTTTCTTTTTCCTTTTTTTTTTTATTTTAGGAAGAGATTGAAGTTTTAAGAAAAATGGAGGGTTCCTATGGAATTGGAATTTGTAAATTAGAGTTTTATGGTATTTAGGAATATTGCAGAGTGAAAAGTTATCAATAGATTTTTTTTTTAGAAGGTATCTGGGAGTATCTTTAGAATTTGAATTTTCTAATTCAAAAGAATATTGCAGAGTGAAAAGTTATCAACAGGTTTCGTATCCCTTTTTTGTTCTTTCTTGGGGGAAGAGGTTAATTAGGTAAAGTTTCAAAAGAAAAATTGAAGGTTCTTGTGGAATTGAAATTTTCAAATTCAAGATTTATGGTATTTAAGAATATTTCAGAGTGAAAAGTTATCAACAGGTTTCGTATCTCTTTTTCTTGGGAAAAGATTAATTAGCTAAAGTTATTGAAGAAGAATTGTTGTTTTTCCTTTTTTTAGAAAAAGATTAATTAGCTGAAGTTCTCGAAGGAAAATTAAGGGTTCTTGTGGAATTCGAGTTTTATCGTATTCAAGAATATTGCAAAGTTAAAAGTTTCAACAAGTTTCTTATTTGTTTTTTTTTTTTTCTTTAGAAAGTATCTGGGGTGTATCTGTGGAATACGAATTGTCAAATTCAAGATTTATCGTATTCAAGGATATCAGAGTTAAAAGTTTCAACAAGTCTCTTATTTGTCTTTTCTTTTCTTTAGAAACTATCTGGGAGTGTCTGTGGAAGTGGAATTTTCAATTTGAAAATTTATCGTATGACATATTCAGACTGAGGTGGTATTGAGACACGAGAGTTCCACGAAAAATCTGAAATTCCTCTGGAGAAAAGTAATTCATTCCACGAGTTGCAATGAGTCTGTTACAAAAGAATCGAATGTTTCACAGTAGAATTCGAATTTCTCCTCCCAGGAGAAAGTTCATTCCAACGTAGATTTATTGTTTAGAACAAAACGTACGACGCAAAGATTCTTACAGTTAACGTGTATTACGGAGTTAGAAGTTTGGATAAACACAATATTTTTATCACGAAGAAGACTGTCAGTTAATGTGTTAATCACGCTTAAAGCTCTTCCACGCAAAATTAAAAATTGCTATAATATTCCAATTTCTGGTGTTAACAAGTTAATTAATTATACGTATCCTCGAAGTTGGATCACTAGAAGATTGAGTTTTAATCAATTTCGAGTTTACTCTTCGAGGAGAAGATTCGTTAGACACCTTATTTAAGCCTTTAGATTACAGAACAAGAATTGCACTAAAAATTCTCAAATTTCTTCTGCCAAAAGAAAACTCTGTGGAGAGAATTATCCAAATATTAAAGAAAAAACAACCTTCTCGATAGAATTCGAGTGTTCTCTTCCAGACACTTCTTCAGCCAACTCGTCTAAGTCATCTCGTTACAGAACAAGAATCCCCTTTTCACACTTTTCACAGAATTATCAAAATATTAAAGAAAATTACAAATCAGACGTTTCGATAGAATTCGAGTGTTCTCTCCCAAAAGATTCTTTTCCCATGCAAATTATCTAAGTCTCCTCATTGCAGAACAAGAATTCCACCAAAAATTCCCAAACTTTCTCCGTCAAAGGACAAAACTCCCTTACCAGAGTCATCCAAATCTGAAAAAAAAGAAACATAAAATCAAACTCTCCAACAGAATTCCCGTATTCTCCTTGAAAAGTTACCTAACTTTCCTCCTGAAACAATCACGTGTAACCGGCATTTCCTTTGCCGGCACCACCGCTAAACAACAAAAGTGGTTTCGCTGCGCGTACAGTATTTGCTTTACGGCCGTCAATTATTGCGACAGAGTAATACGTTGCCGCGGTGGACGGCTCTCCACGGGTTATTCGACGCGTTACAAATATCAAGTGTTCCGCGAATATGTAACGCTACGTGGTACTTTCTCGGGTTGTATTATTAGAACGAGCGTGACGGTGCGGGTTTCAAAGGTGCTCGTAAAACACTTGCCGTGAAAACCATTTTCCTCGTGTACGCGAAAAAGAGTTGCTACAGCTGGGGTTGTAACCGGCGTATATGTATGTACAAGTGCGCGCAGCTCGCGTATTTATACGCGGCTTAGGTTGTGACCGCCTGTGCGTGATTTAGCGAATCGCGCCATTCGCGGTGCAACTTTGGATCTGGATTATAAATAGGTGAAAAGCAGAGGCTATGAATGCAACGGTGAAACCGGATTCGTACGATTCATAGAATTTTTACACTAAGTTTGGACACTTTCGCTGTGTGCAATTAGGGTCGCCTACTTTTTTCGTCATTGAATCGGGACAGATAGGGGAGAAGAGGAGTGAAATAGTAATTTTTGGGAGCCAAAATTTTCTCAAGAAATGCTCTATTATAGCGACTAAAAAGTTATATAAAACGAAAGATGAAATAGTAACTTTTCGGAGCCAAGTGATATTTTTCCGTGGATGAAACTTTCTCAAGAAATCTTTTATTATTCTTAACTTGTCCGTAGAATTCTACGCATTTATGGAAAATCTGAAGACACAGAAACACAGGGAATGCGTTTCCATTTTTCCTAGTTTCCATTTTTTAAATTGTATTCGTGGAAATATGAATTTATTGCTAAACACATGCAAAAGTCATTCGGGTTTAATGAAGAAGAAAAAACTGTTGAATTTTCCTGTAAACTGTTAGCAATCGGCTTCCGGTTTCGATGGAGCTGGACCAACGGCGAGATAGCAAAACAAATAGAAAGGAAGGAAAATAAACGAATGGGAGCTGCGGTAATTTTAACAGCACGCTAGCGCATCCTAAGAGCGATAAAATAATACGCAAAGATGAAATATTGGAGGATTCCGTGACTATCGGCGGGGATTGTTTATTTAATGGCAATTCGAAGAATTTAAATTCGAAGTTCGGTTTGCTGGAAGAATTTAAATTCCAAGTTCCGCTTGAGCGTTCGAAATTCGTACATTTTTATTACGTGTGTTTCTTTGCGATGTAGTACCAGGTTGATTTTGTTATTTACTTTGTAGTGTCGAGTATTTTTAGTTCGTAGTTTGTTATTGCGGATTGTAAAGCCAACATGCATGTATCGGAAATTGTAGAAAGAACGAGCGAATGATGCAGTGATCTAATTGAACAGAATTTAAAAGGACTCTAGAGATAATTAACGAAAAATGAGCTTGTAAAGTAACGAAGATTAAAATTGTACGAATTAAATGTTAAGTTGAACATATTTATTCGATTGTTTTACAATTGTACGACTAAATTACGTATAATTGTAGGAATCGACGACGGAAAAATATCGAGGGACCCCAACCGGGAATCGAACCCGGGACCTTAGGCTTAGCAAGCTGAGGCTTTACGCGCTACGCCAACCACTCCCTCTCTATTGTCCCTTGATGGTTTCGTATTTGAGTACGGAGGCCCCGATACTACATAATTGTGCAATTTTGTAATATGAAATATTTGAATCGTATTAAAAATACTCTGGTTTTGAAATGTGTAACAATAAAAAGTTCCATTTGAAAAAAAAAAACGGTTTTCGGCAATTTCAATTCTTTAGAAAATCATAATGATTTGTAATTACAATATAAAGACAGCAATAACACAGCAACGTTTCTTGCATCGAGAATCATGCATTCAAATTAACTTCAATTCACAGATTCCACGTTTGTCTCTAATAAGTGACGAAAATTGATTAACTCAGTAGTGTAATTTTACAGTACAACGAACTGTATATTTCGAAATTAAAGTAATTTCTTCCCTCAAACACCGTACAACAGTCGAAATCAACTTCAGTTCACACATTCCCCATTTGTACCCAATCAGCGACAAAAATTGATTAATCCACTACTACAACTTCACAATATAAAAATATTCAAACCGATGAAAACCAACAACACCAATTATTTAACAAACCACTGTGAATCAACACCTCCAATTACTTAACCCTATTGCACTCTTCGTTTTGACTGTACACTTAAGACGTTTGGGTGAAAAAGGACCCAAGACCTTATGTGTAATAATTTCTCTTTCCAACGCGACATACGAACCTAGACAATAAACGTTTAAAATAATGTCAAGGAACGTAAACTTGACAACAGCAAAAGTGACTAAAAATATAAAAAGGCGGCGGGTCAAAAATGACCCGAAGACCGCTCTAGTTAACCCTTCGACTGCTGTAGGCGCTCAGTGATAAATGAACACTGGTATTCATATTCTATTTTTTACTCATTTTACAAATACAAAATAGCAGAAAACGATTTGGCTAACGTGAACTTTGTTAAGGAACGTAAACTTGACAACAGCAAAAGTGACTAAAAATATAAAAAGGCGGCGGGTCAAAAATGACCCGAAGACCGCTCTAGGGTTAACCAACATCTCCGAATGCAACGCAAAAAAGCTAAAAGAAAAAAAAAAAAGAAAGAACAACCAGGTAATTTTCAACCATCGAGTAGAAGCATTCCACGAGGATTTTTCGCGCAGGTATTTGTTTACGGTCCACCGGTGGAAGGCGCACAGTCGATGACCAGAGCGCATTGAATGAGGCCATTAAAGATCCGCTTGTATTATCGAGGAACGAGTTTCAAGAAGCACGCCGAAGAAGTAGAAGAGGGCCACGTGGAACAGAGACGGGGCTAGGTGCGACCGGTCTATGGGATTCTCGATAGCGCCATGGGACGTTGAAGCAGGTGCTGGTCGATTCACCTTCTATCTTCTTCCCTTAGAAACACCACCGGGCCGTGCTGCTTTCGACAAATCGCCTCGTAAATGAAAGCTGGATCGTAACGAGCGCTATAAACTTCTTGCTGCATATACGTACATTTTCAAACCGTATCGAGGAAGGAAATTTTCCCGAACGGGAGAAGATTAGAGCACAAGTTAATTAACTTTTCGTACGATATCGCATCGATCGAATATTTAACGATGTTTATTTTTCATTTGTTTTTTTATTTGGCGAACGGATGCTCGACCGCTTGTGCAATCTATTTTATCGAGATCCTGTACAAGATCCTTAGATGATTATCTAAAATCGAAGAAACTAGAGGAGTTATACCTGCGTGGTGGAAATTTATTATTTTGTATTTCTACGCGCAGCGATTAACGCAGGAAACGAGGTGATAATTAATGGAACTGTGTTGTGCGTTGTTGGGTAATTGTGTGATTAAATGATGATACTGATTAGGGTGGTTTTGAGATTTATAGATATTTGAGGTTTTCAGAAGGTTGTGGTTTATTTTTAGATTGATACATGGTAAATGTTAGAAATAATAGACGACGGTGTTGGAATTTATTAGTCTGTAGATAGACAAATTTGTCACAATTTGATAACAATGAAGTAAGAATGTTTAGTGAAATTTAATTTTCTCTTAGTGGTACACGAGAACTGAGAATATTGATAGAATTATAAATATGAAAAAATATTGAATGAAATTTTATGAATATTGAATGAAAATTTACAATATTTTTAAAATAACGAAGTAAGAATGTCTAATGAGATTTAACCCTTTGCGGTCGTATGTCTGCTCTCGGCCACCGAAGCACTTGGAGAAATTTAAATATAATTTTTGTATAAAATGAAACCACGTGTTATTGTGTTAAACATATGTAAAGTAGAGAAAAGTAAATAAGAAATAGTGAAAATGACGAAGTAAAATAATAGAAAAATAATACAAATGATAATCTTGCATTGCATTACCAGTGTTCGTTGCCTGAGCTAAATACGACCGCAAAGGGTTAATTTTATCTTAATGATATATCAGGCTGAAAATATTAATAGAATTATAAATATGACAAAATATTCGATGGAAATTTGAATGAATATTAAATGAAAATTTTCAATATCTTGATAATAACGAAGTAGCGATATTTAGTGATATTTCATTTTATCTTAATGGTATACGAGGGCTAAGAATATTAATAAAATGATAAATTTGGTAAAATACTGAGTGAAATTTTAATGAATATCAAATGAAAAATTTGTCATACTTAAAAAATAATAAAGTAAGAATATCTAGTCGAGATTTAATTTAATTTTAATAATCATTTCGATAATACATAGAAATTAAATGGTATTACAAGCAACATAATTACTAGAAAACACGAAATGAATAATAAAAACAGGATTTAATTCAGAAACTATTAAAACAGTTTTACACGCCTAAACTTTAAATCGGACAAGATTTACTTTCAGAACTTAATTAGTGTATCTAATTAAGCTGCTACGACCTTCACTGCGCAACAATATTTCATAGTTAACGATCAGAAATATTGCAATAAATACACCAGAAGAAAATGTTCACCACTAAGTGAGTGTAATATATTGTGCAGTTCTTCATATTTTTACGACGAGAAAAGGAAGCACGATAAGGTTGCAAAGGTGTTAGAAATTTTTTCCACCATACAAGCACATGCACTGTATGCACGAACTCTTAAATAAATTAATTACTTTCAATCTTCTGTTTCACAAATTCTTCAATAAAATAACACATGAAACCACGTAATTATCATTTTGTAAGAAAACAATGCCCACTGTGTAATTCAGAAAGTGTAGCTGCACTTAAATGTACTATTTAACGCGAATACGAATCTCGTTTCTCGGCAAGAATTCTTGTACACTTCCAATATCGTGAAATCTATTTGTTTGTTATACAGTGCATTTTATAGTTTCAATATTTACTTAAAAAAGCTGAAAAATATATATTTTTTACTGGTAATGACACTGTGGATTTGGTTTTAATAATATGTTGCGAGTGTGTTTTGAATTTTTGTGAACGATCTATGGCTGATATATGGCTGATACTCGAATCGACTCGAGATTGGGGAAACGGGCTGTATCCCAGAGAGAAGCAGCGAGTAAACAGTAGAGAGCGTATAAGTAAAAAAAGAATAAGGGAGCATTGATCAGGTTATTAATATTTCCATTTATGTGTCTTTATCGTTATTGTGCAATTGTTGTTATAAAATATATTCGTATTAAACTTTGTACCACGTGTTATTCACCCACAGGGCACTTGCTCAGAAACGGCTTGGCACGGAACGTGTTAGTACCGTTTTGCAATATCGAGACTGAAATTGTCTCCTAAACTAATGCTTTTTCGACATAAATACTTTAAACGTTTTTACAGGAAATAAAGAGCTGCATCGACTAATTAACCCTTTGCGGTCCAAATAGTCCAGTTAGCCACTCATTTGGTCACTCTCAGGCTGTACCGTGTAGCTTCCCTTTATTTCAATATTTCAGCGTAATATTAGTTACAAAATACCAAGTTTCAGTATAATATTAACACGTAAGAAACTGGTTTATTATCATTTATCGTTATATGATATCCGAAGGCAAGAATTCTTATGTCGCCTCCGACTCGACAGAAGGTTAACCCTTTGAACTCCTTTGTCGAGTGTGATTCGACATCAGTTTTATTGACAGGTATGAATGAAGTAATTTTTAAATTGCCAGCCTAAATATGTATTAGATTTTGCAGTATTTGTTTACCTGGACGAGCAATAGGCACACGTATGCATATGACCCTTAATGCTATTTTCAATATAATTAGTAAAAAAAAATTGTTTAAATTAGTTCCTATCGACCAAATGTCTTTTGAACTGCATTTCAAATGAAATTCTTAAAATAACAGGGAGTCATTGAAAAGAAAATTAAGAAAGAATTTGGAGTTCAAAGGGTTAACCTTCGCAGCACTACGCCTGGGTCATTTCGGACCCAGAACAGAAGAGTCTCAAATTTTTGACACCGGATACCGCCTATCATTTGTTTACGTTACAGTGGAACAATGCTAGTATGCCTCGAGATATGCATTCTCGACAGTGTATGCCTATACAGTGCGATTTCGAAGAGAACAATCGAGAATTGTGGGTCAGAAAGAAGGTAGGCGTGAAAAAGAAATTTAGAAGAACGCTTAAGGTAACCTATACGCGTCAATCTACAGGAAAACTAATTACATCAAATTACATCCTCCTGGAAACCATTGAAATCCTCTCTGAACCATTTTTCATGCAGCAAGTAGCTTACGAGTAATTCGTATTTCTAGATTAAAATTTGACACCCGGTATATATATACAGAGTGGTCCACCTAAATATCTCCTTTATTTGTGACGACATAACAAATATTTTTGATGCAATGTAAATGGTATCACAAGGTGAATGCTTTGCAAATGTTACTTCTTTCTCAAGGTCACTCTGTCCTGAGTTTTCAAGGTCATCGATATTTTTTTCCTTGTAAAAAAATAACATTTTCAAAGCTGTCACCTTGTGATACCAATTACATTGCACTAAAAATATTTGTTATGTCGTCACAAATAAAGGAGATATTTCGGTGGCTACATTTAGGTGGACCACCCTGTATATATACACGTGAAATTAACAGTTTCGCGATACATTGGCAAAAGTGTACCGAACGTTACGAAAATTATTTTAAACAAAGAACATTTTTGGAACAAACGCAGTCTAAAGTGAATTTTATCTGGTACCTTGAAGAATTGGTGTTCGATATTAATAAAAAAAAAAGGACCGTTCGAATTTTTGCGATACATTGGCAAAAGTGTATCGAACATTATGGAAATTATTTCAAATGAAAATGTGTGTTCTTTTTTTCTTCAAAATGAACAGTTTAAAACCGTGGGAAGATTGAAGATGACCTAATATTTCGAAGAGAAGCAACATCGGTGTCAGAGTTCCAATTACATCCTCGCTTCTCATCGTTTTTCGTTCACCGTGGAACAGATTCGAAGGTGTATTATGCGTTTCTCTAGTTACTATCTAATCAGCTCCGCTCGGAGCTTCTAAGAAACAACGTCTCGGACGTAATCGTATTGGTATTTGAATAATACTCGGCGATATTACGCGTAATAACGCGTAATTACTTCCTGTTTGTTAATCAATCGCAAACACGCACCTTTCTATTGTATATTTTCCTATTTTACACGTGCACCGTAAAATTTTATCGCCTTCCGTCCAATTAAACTTGAATCTTTCGACGAACAGAGGAGAACTTTACTCTTGATTATTTTTCCATTCTTTTCTCTCTCTTTCTCTCTCTCTTAATGCGCACGTGAAACGATATAATTGATACACATTGGCCTGGCGGTGGAAAATAAGGATTGAATTGTTTACGAGCAATCAGAAATTTAGAATTTAGATGGTTTCTATTTTTCTGATTTTTCTTCTTCTTTTTATCTGTACGAAAGTGAAGAGGAGCAGAGGTTGGAAAGATGGCTAGATAAGTATCATAGGGAACTTTAATTATCACTTATCACGGATCGTAGATTTATCAACGTTCCAACAGGTATTTCCTCGTATGTACTTACGCTCCTATGATCCCTTATCGTGACATAAAACTTTCATACGATCCCCGGTACAATAGAAAATATCTGTCTTCTCCAATAAACACTGTCTAATTGGCCAGTAAATAAGAGATTAGGAATCGTTGCACGATAACGATACGGAGATGAGGAA
Source organism: Habropoda laboriosa (assembly GCF_001263275.1). Taxonomy (NCBI): domain Eukaryota; kingdom Metazoa; phylum Arthropoda; class Insecta; order Hymenoptera; family Apidae; genus Habropoda; species Habropoda laboriosa. The sequence continues at coordinate 597,537 of NW_017100752.1, read as the reverse complement.
TTATCAGATATGATTATACGATATATATAAATATAGATGAAATATATAGTAAATCCAAGTTGCAAGTGTTAGTCGAGTTCATGGTTTGTGCAATTGTTTTTTCCATTGTTTCGACTGTATTTCGGAAAGAAAAAAGGGAATAAAAGTTGTTAGAGAACGAAATCAACATTTTAATAAAACAAGAAATATTACAGTTTAAAAATTTGTTTAATTTAGTTGTAAAGCTAATTTTATTTTTGTAATCATATTTAAGGGTTAAGATGTATTTAAAGAAAGCTGGGTTTGTAATTGGCTAATCGGCTGGGCTGTAACACTTTTGTGACCTCACTGTAGAGCACATTTGGAATAAACGTTGTGTAAGTAGTGTACACGTGATCGGATTATCCTCAAATCATGCCGGTACAATCCTAACATTCATCTCTTGTTCTGTTTCTAATACTGTAATATTTGGACAAGTTCGGACTAATATACGTATTTCATATGTTGATAGTTTCAAAAGTAAGATTTCGTGAAATAATGTATGTATGCATATGAAGTTCAAAGATGTTTTTCATGATTTTTTAAGGAGAGAAATAATTGCGAAATATTTACTAGATGGAAGTCAACAATTTGGATATTTCCTTAATTAATGCAAAGATACAGGAGAGAGGAGAGAGAAGAGGAGAAGAGAGAGAAAAGTGGTGGAGAGGAAAAGAAGTGAAGAAGAGAGAGAAAAGTGGAGGAGAGGAAAAGAAGTGAAGAAGAGAGAGAGAAGTGGAGAAGAGAGAGAAGTGGAGAAGAGAGAGAGAGAAGTGGAGGAGAGAGGGAGAAGTGAAAAGGAGAGAGAAGTGAAGAAGAGAAAGAAGTGGAGGAGAGACAGAAGTGAAAAAGGAAGAGAAGGGAAGAAGAGAGCAGGAAATGAAGAACAAAAAGAAAGAAGTGGAGAAGAGAGAGAAAAGTGGAGGAGAGAGGGAGAAGTGACGAGGAGAAAGAAATGGTGGAGAGAGGGAGAAGTGAAGAAGAGAAAGAAGTTGAGGAGAGGGGGAGAAGTGAAGAAGAGAGAGAAGTGAAAAAGGAAGAGAAGGGGTGAAGAGAGCAGGAAATGAAGAAAAACGGGAAAGAAGTGAAAAAGGAAGAGAAGGGGTGAAGAGAGCAAGAAATGAAGAAAAGAGAGAAGTGAAGAGGAGAAAGAAATGGCGGAGAGAGGGAGAAGTGATGAAGAGAAAGAAGTTGAGGAGAGGGGGAGAAGTGAAGAAGAGAGAGAAGTGAAAAAGGAAGAGAAGGGGTGAAGAGTGCAGAAAATGAAAAACAAAGAGGAAGAGAAGGGGTGAAGAGAGCAAGAAATGAAGAAAAACGGGAAAGAAGTGAAAAAGGAAGAGAAGGGAAGAAGAGAGCAAAAAATGAAGAAAAGAGAGAAGTGGAGAAGAGAGAGAAAAGTGGAGGAGAGAGGGAGAAGTGACGAGGAGAAAGAAATGGCGGAGAGAGGGAGAAGTGAAGAAGAGTAGGAAGTGAAGAAGAGAGAGAAGTTGAAGAGAGGGGGAGAAGTGAAGAAGAGAGAGAAGTGAAAAAGGAAGAGAAGGGGTGAAGAGAGCAGGAAATGAAGAAAAACGGGAAAGAAGTGAAAAAGGAAGAGAAGGGGTGAAGAGAGCAAGAAATGAAGAAAAGAGAGAAGTGAAGAGGAGAAAGAAATGGCGGAGAGAGGGAGAAGTGATGAAGAGAAAGAAGTTGAGGAGAGGGGGAGAAGTGAAGAAGAGAGAGAAGTGAGGAGAAGAAAGTGAGAAGCGTGAATGGAGGGCGCTGGAGCTTTCAAAGACTGTTCATATGAGTCAAGTGCAGCACCGGCTATGTTCTCGGTGCAACGACCTTGAGAATTCGGCCTCGTGTGTGAACGTTTGGAAGGTGGCTTCCTGGAGGCATGCATACTCTTTTTACAGGGCACACGTGCGATTTTATGAAAACGATCGTTAGCGCGCCAACGGCGCGTAACGATGACGTCAAGCTCGTGTAACCCGTCTGCAGTCGACATACTCGAAAGGTATCTTTCACGGCACTTCCCACACTGCACTGTGATCATGTCGGCCAGCGATAAGCTCGAGACGAGTTTCCTGAGGAATATCCTTTCTATTAGACTATTTATCCCTCGAAATGAAATCACTCGTGGTGGTTCGCCTTGTGAAAATTAATTGGACACCTGAACACACTGCTCTTTCTACCATTTTATTTATCTTACCGTCACCTCACTATTTCACAATGAAAGAAACTAAAACAAGATAACTCACATGTCCAACTTTTTCACAGACATGTGTCATCCTCGTAGAAACTAATGTCACGTGTACCAATATACCAAAGTATGTTAAATAATAAACCTTTCTCCATACAGTTCACCAACACGTCCAAACACTTTCAAGGCTTTTAACGCAACCGGAAATCCGATCAATGTAAAAAAAAATGTAAGGTATTCCAGAGGTAATACAGTAGATTCCGTATAAATTCAGTGAATTTCATAGCACAATCCTGCGTTAGCTAGTGACAGCTAACAACGAGAGAAATAAATAAATAAAAAACATTAATATTGTATATTTTTTAATTACTTTTACATTAAACATCCTTTATTTTCATTTAATAAATTACTCATTACTATTATTACCAACACTGTTCACCTTTTACAATGTTTTCATTCAGCAGATCTAAGCGTAACATGCAACAGGTTGTTGTTTACACCAGACATATCCACGTGTCCACATTATCTGTGAATAAACTTGAGTGAACGTTTGAATGTATATGAATCGATCCTCAAATCACGATCAAAAGACGTTCAATTGTCATTCAATCAACATTTACAACGACTCGTGAAACGTAGCAACCTGTCGCGAATTAAAAGTACCAGAAATGGCGCATATCGGGTACGTTGCCACCGTGACAGAAGTTCGAAAAAAAAAGAAAGAAAAAGGGACGGAACGAGAGGCAGTTCGCATAACGAATGCAACCGAACTCTAAAATTAGCCTCTGCTCCTGACCTGGGTTTCGATCGTGTATAACTCAGTGTCAAAATGCGAGTCGAATCTCGAACGCGTGCCTACGGAATGCTTTCCGTGGCGCCATTCTAACGACCGTGCGCGCGTTTCTTCGCGACGAACCGGTCGTGCTTCGGGGTCTAATGCTGATCGCAATCTCCTCCGCTGATTGATTAGTTCTTTTTCTCGGTTCTTGCTCATCTTATTTTCCGCACTTTTTACCGCTTCGGTTTTTATTTGAACAAGAAAGAGGAAGTAATAGATTGCGTGTCGGGGTAACAAGTTTTATCTCGTGCGGTTAATTAGATGCGATATCAGTAGTAGATAGGTGCAAGTTTTGTAAGGAGCGACGGTTAGCCGATGTAATGAGTGTGAAAAAATGCGAGAACGATGAAGGGGAGAGGATAGTGGTTTATAAGGTGTTTCACGGCGTTTCTTCTGTCAAATTTAAAACGCAGAAATTAACTTACGGCGCGTAGGCTTATGCGCCTTTGAAACTTGTAAAGAAACGCTCGTATCTTCAAATTTTTTCAACGTTTTAAGGACACGTTACTGCGTGATTTAAAAAATTGGACTTAACTGCAATACTTTTCGTTAAGTGATATGAGAATGAAAAGTTTGAAATCGAGTTTCATGAAACGACATCTTGGGCATTTTTATGCGTGCCCTTTTTCCATCAAACGCCTCAATTGTAAAGTTGATAGAGGTGACCGAGATAAAGACACCTGTTGTGCGATTGCGGCGTTGGCTCAGGCGTATTTAGGCTAACAGTAAGAGTTAGGTTCGAGAGGTTACACCAACCTGGGGTGTCTGAAAAGAGGTGAAGTTTGAGAATTTTTTCAGAGGTAACTACTGAATGAAAAGTTTCAATTTCTGTTAGAGGATGTAAATGTAACTTTCAGCTTTTTTCTCCAATTTTTGAGGAAGTAAAAATGTTACACAATGGAGGAGTTATGAGTGATTTATGAATATTATTGTATTTGTGAATAGGAAGGATGAAGGTGGCCATTTTTCCTTGGGAAAGTCAGTCCCAGAGGAACCGTTCGAGAGAAAACTGACCTGTAAGGTGCGGTCAAAGTGTGCTCCGAGTAAATATGTATTTACATATAAACAAAATTTTCGAGGCCTTTTCAAAGTCACGTCGTGATACATAGTCATTCCATTAAAAAAAAAATATTATCAATACAATCTAGGAAGTTAGGTACGTCATTGAGAAGATTTTCATCTTCATAGTCCAATTTTCCCCCTGAAATACAAGAAATTTCAAACTTTTGCCAATTCTTTCATACAAGATGTCCTTTTTAACTGGACACGGTGGAATATTTCAGAAGAAACTGCAGAAGTTGTTTGGTATGATCACATCATCACAAATACATTATTTCAATGGTGAATTTATTAGAAATGCAAAGAGAAAATATAAGGTATTAAATGCAGTTAATGAATTAAATTCCTATGTTTTCCTTTAACAATTTTCCATATTCTCGCGAAAGTATGGTAAAATCGCTCGGGATCCCCATTTTCTGCAAATTTTTACATTGATATACGTTTTCAAAATAAACATGTATGCAAACAATTTTAAATGCCAAAGCTTGGAACAACGGTGAACACTTTGGTTGTCTACAGAAAGTTCAAGTATGCGGTAAATAATGAAATGGTATCAGGATAATTACGTTAGATGTAAAAATAAGGATAAGTAAGCTATTGACAAGTAGATACAATACACATTACCATGCAAGACCAGATATGTAGTAGGGAAGTTATTTGAATACAATTAGTACGTGATTAAAATTAGTATTGTACCCTTTTCTTACTGTTACCACTTCTAAATTTACCATTGACTAAATCGTCCCATTTTGCAACAGTATCTACACGCATGAATAATAATAGTACACACTCGTTCAATGCAGACGCAAAATTAAATAAAATATGATAGGTTGCCTTACTGTTACCACTTCTAAATTTACCATTGACTAAATCGTCCCATTTTGCAACAGTATCTACACGCATGAATAATAATAGTACACACTCGTTCAATGCAGACGCAAAACTAAATAAAATATGATAGGTTGCACGATGTAATGGAAAAAGGATAAACCATGGATTACAATAATTGTATTCCCCTTTTTTTTTTTTCAAACTCTTCAAGTTTAAGAGTGTACAAATAAAAATAAATGCATACAACAGAAGAGTAGAAGGAAATGAGAAACGAGAATGCGAACTTTAATCATGCTTGAATTTTAATCACCAAATATCAAATTATTTACTTCAAAGTTTTTAAGAAATTAAAATTACAGCAATCGAAGCTTGACGAACTCCTAAAAATTCTGGAAGAATGAAAGAAACACTTAATAATAATAATAACAACAACAACAAAGAACAAAGGACAAGAAAAGAAAAACTTGAAAAATTGGAAACACTACAAAACAGAACAAAGATGAAAATTAGATTTCTAATAAATTCAAATTATGATTACCAGAAGATATTGCAGTAATAATTTTTATATCAATTTCACGCAAACATAGTAATCTTAACAACAATCCTCCAAACAATCTTAAACAAACAAAATCAATATTAAAATTGATACATTTAAAAATGACATTTAGGCAGAGTCAAAAAGTTAGTTGCATTTGCATTAAGAAAAAAAAGTATTGAGCATTTGGGGCTACTTTGTTATTCACTTCAACGTGCAACGCAAGAGCTATTTTACTACATAATCACCGAGTTTATTTAAACAGTTATCGTAGCGTGGCGCGAGCTTTTGTATTCCTTCTTCGAAAAATTTCCGTCCGTTGTCATTCTTCGTCGAAGTTGACGGCCTTCCGTGCCGATAATCGTCTTCGATATTCGTGCGCCCGTTCTCGAATAAAGCGCACCATTTCGCCTAATGCGTCGCTGCGATTTCACCGTAAATTTCGTTCAATTGCCGATGAATTTCAGCGAAGTTACAATTTTTTACCCAGAAAAAAACGAGTCACTGCGTGGATTTCCAATTTGGACGCTACTTGCAACGAACGCGACATCTTTCGCGACTGATAACAGACGAAGTGTTTCTAGCACGTTGAAAATATTGATACAACTTCAGAAAGGAAGTTTGACCAGTGTTACCAGCAAATTTCAACAAGATATCTCTAATAGGCAAAAAGTTCCAGGCGACTTTCTGACTCCGCTACGTACACTCCTGTTCGTAAGCATTGGGACACCCGTTATATTCGTGTAGAAAACGTTACATGATTTAAATTACACTTTCTCATTAAAGTTAGCGTGACATATTAGTTAAAAATATGTACAGATACAGGTTACACTTCGAGATTCTAGAATGAATAACTTGTTTCTAGGATTTTAATAATTTTGTTATGATTTTTGTGAGTCGGCTGTGAAAGAGGCTTTCTTCACATTCAGCAAATAGATATTAGGAGAATTCGGTAGATTTCAGAGGATTTCCTTGTGTTTCAAAAAGATTCGATAGATGTTAGTAGAATACAATAGATTTTAGTAGAGTTCAATAGATTTCAGTACGTTTGACATTCAGTAAATGTCCCAATACTTATGAACGCGAGTGTACAATAGCCACTTATTTTTCCAGGTCGTATTTTTCTCGACTCTTTCTTGCATCTTCAAAAATTGAAACCGCGAAACGTCAATTGTTACTCGTTCGACCTTCTATCAGCACGTGCTACCTCTTATCGGTGCAATGTTTCGATGGAAGAAAAAAAGTTCCGACAGACACAATAGCTCCTACGTCCACGGAGTACGGAGAACGAATCTGTTTCGCAATGCATGCGAGTTTTACACGGAGTCGCATAGTGCGAGAAAGAAGGAAGGATTGCAGTAAACGTGGAGGTGCAACGATACGTATCGCGTTTGCGAGGCTAATGCTACGCCTACCATGGGCGCCAGCCTTAGAAAGTGGAATGCAAGCTTGTGATGAGAGTGGAAGCCTAGCGCCAGCTTTAGCCATCAACGAGCGCGTTGTTCGGCTCTGACAAGTATTGTGCGTATACCGGGTGTCCCGATTTCTTTCGGATCAAACTTCGCCAGTGTGTTCTACGGGTAGAGGTGAGAAGAAAATGTTATGTGAACATAGGTCGTTTGAAGCTTCGTTACAAAGTTATATGAATAACTTCGGTTGCTATGATACGAGACAAAAATGGCGCTGGCAGGAGTTACACATTCAACGACCTTAGATGGTAAACACAGGTTGCATAAATAGGCTAGATGTGACATATCGCTGAACAATTCTTACTTTTGTATCATAACCTCACGTCCGTTACTATTATTGCTATAACTTTTTAGTGAAGCTTCAAAGGAGTTATGTTTATATAGAATTTTTTTCTTACTTATACACGTAGAAAGTGCTGACAAAGTTTGACAAAGTTTGATCGGAAAAAATTGGGACACCCTGTATATGTACTGTGATGTGAATGAACAGAGTAGGTTAAGTAGAATTTCGAAATACAATGGTTTGCACAAAGCTTTGTAGTTAAACAGAGCCTTAGTGTAATGTTCTAAAAATAGAGATCAAAAATTGTAATTTGTCTGCTTTGAGGATATTATATACAGGGTGTTCTTAAAACTTTTTGTCTAACTTTAGGAGTGTATTGAAAAAGTGTCGTTTAGAGAAATGCTCACTTCCATGAAGTTTATTTGATGCACACATTTTAAACGTTGCAGCTCAGCAACAGAGTATTTGCAAAATCAGATTCTCAGTTGCATTTTTTCACAAAAGTATTTTACACATAAATTCAAATATTTAACTTTTTATATTTCTATGATAATCCAATATTTTTATTTATATTTTCCCAGTATTTTAAATATAAATTCCAATTTACTGTATGCACGTACGTTGTATTTATTTCTCAACACATGTACTTTTTATTCTTTCAATTAACCGAAGAAAATATTGCTTGGAAGATCCGGGAGAGAATTTATCTGACAGGGAATTTTTCACGCTACTGTAACTACTATCAGCAACAGAAACTGCAACTATGTAACAGAATCAAACTGACTTTATGATTAAAAATTTTTTTTTTAATTGATGCCAAAAACAAGTAACAACTTACAAGAAATATAATTACGAGAATAAACAGAATAAATAAAAGAATAATTGTGAGTACCATAATTATAATTAATAGTACGTTTTCTTGTACACAATGCTAGAAACAACGGATAAATAATTCAAAACGTAATTGTAGAAAACAGTGAGTTATACAGTGACTTATTCTGATTGGAAAATAATAAATTGATTTTATAATTGGGAGTTTGTTCTTTTGAAAATAATGTTAGATAAGAAGTAATTGGGGAACAAGCGCACCTGACTTTCTTAGTTTTATAAAAGTGATACAGTTCGTTACTTAAGTAACGAGCTACAAGTAACTCGTAAATTAATTAATACGTAACTTGAAAAAAACGCATGAATTTTATTATAATCGCAAATATGTTAATGCACAATAAAGGAAAGTTGCAGTGAACGCATGAAACTAATTGTCGGGCACGAAGTGAAACAAGATTCATTATCTATCGAGGAATAACCACTAATTAATTGCTATACACAGTGTTCGAATTAGTGCTTGAGGTCTTTATTTTACCACTTTGTTGCTGGTGGAAATTTGAGAATATTATCAAATCATCGAATATTTGCCATGATTGTTTAACAGTTATTTTACAAAAAGGAATAGATAAATCAACATTAAATTTAAATTTAATTTTAGCCAACTTTTTCTTGTGAACAGCTTTTGCAAAGATTTAATGACAAATTGAGAAATGGGGAAATTGATAAATATTTACAAAACTGTATAATTTCCAATTCATAATTAAATATTATTCTAATAATTCTATTCTTTGCATTTGATTATTTCTTATTGATTGATAATAATAAAAGATAGTACCACGACATGGATGAAATTAAAATAATTTTTATATTTGTTACAGAAAGTCAGTTTAAAAATATGACGAAATAAATTATTTATATTACAATTTTTAAATAAAACTAATTATACTTTGACGTCCCTTTTATCTCAGTGATTGCATACACTTAAAGATAGATTTAGTTCGCTGAAAGTGTTCGCTTAATCTAAAACCGTCCACTATTTATGCACAGAAGAAGCAGACCTTCGATTTTAGTTTGCTAATATTTCGAACGAAAGCAAACGTTATTTTTACTCCAATCACTCAACTCCCACGCGATTTTATTTGATCGCTCACCGTCCCCATTTTTCGATCCTTCAAGAACTGTGCCTCAAAATAAATAAGTTGGATTTGATTTTGCGTAAAACAGTGAAGATTAGGTTATCGAATGTGCGGTACGGAATGTAGGCGCCATATTCAGCTTATTACATTTCATATTATTTCTGAATTTTTTTATAAATTATTAGCAATAATAGAAATTTTAGTTAAAGAAACTGAAAGTTAGCTGCAATGAATTTGTAAAAATTTTTTGAAATGTTCAATAAAAGCTTCAATAAAATCAGTTCGAGATAATAATTCAGAGATAAGTAACAAAACAAGTAATATTAATTATTATTATTATTCTGCAATTTTATTAAACGAGAAAAACGTTGGAAAGTAATAGCGTAAACACCCTGTATATTTTTGCTGATATATGATACTAACTTTGGCGAAAAAATGTAATTTAAATCCTAGAAAACTTTCTGTACCAAGATAATGGCTGTCCTAATACTTCTGAACCATTCACTTAAAAAAAAAAATTTTAATTTTACTAAAATTTAATATTTTTATTTGAAATATTCTAAACGTTTTGCTTAACATGACAGAAAAACACCTATTACATTATTTATCATGTTATTACATACATTAATATTATATTAGTTTATTTAATTAAACGAAAATACGATGCTTCGCATTTATCACGTGACTGTCATGGTGGACGACAGTAACTGGTGCTGAAGATTTTTTAAAATACTTAAGCAAGTGAACGCCATCGAACAAAAGATTTTGAGTAACATAAATAATTATACAACATTATAAAGCACAACATACTCTATTCAGAGATTAAACGTTTTTATTTTCCGTAACACAAGACAAAGAATAATAATTTAGTTAAAGCATCAACTTAACCTAAAAATTGAAATAAAACTATACAGTAGACATTCATACAACGTAATATATAAATTTAAAATTTTCAAATTCTACTTAAATTTATTATACGAAATAAAAACTATTTTACACATCGTATACCTACTTTTTATATTTTTATAAAAACCTAACCTCTTACATCTTTCCTAAATATTTCTGTACTGGTTTTTACCGTCACACAGTGTTTCTATTAATGGACAAAAATAAAAAAAGGAAAGTGTATAGTTCATAAATTCTTAAATCTTAAAATGTCAGCATAGAAACGTATATTTCAATATTATCCGAATTTTTACTAAATATACCAATCCGTTTTCAAAATACAGACCAGAAATTCGCTATTTATATATAATTAATTAAAAAAAATTGAACAAGTGCTAAGTTACGATTTTCGCTCTCGAAACACTGTGCGTCATTTAAAATCAATCTCACACAGCATCAAGCCATCCTCCTCTCTTGACTCCTATTACACCAACAATAGATTCACTTCTCCGGTTAAAGTGGTTTCACGTGGCCGTCAAAAGAACGAGGAACGTGAAACGAAAAAGAAATTTCGTAAGCGTCTCGCCAGCGGAAGAGGAATCGGCGCTACGAGTGCATTCGGCGAGGCTAATGTTATACGCCTACAAAACGGGTGCCCGCCTTAGAATGTGGAATGTAAATCTGCGAGAGCCTCGCAGATTCAATACACGCGCCGCGCGTCGATACCTGCACGCCCACACGACCCCGTAGTCGTCGCACGTCCCGCTTATGCCATCAAAATTGCTGGACAAAACAGCGTATTAAGATTCGCCGACCAGGCTCTATCAAAGAAACGTCTATTTTCGTCGCGGGACCTGCCTACGCACAGTTATTGCCGATCGTGGGTCAGCGGCGAGTATTTAGATTTCTCTTAGGTTCACCGGTTTCACAAAAAAGGGAAATCCACGCATAATTATTGCCGATCCTGGGTCACTGGCGAGTATTTAGATTTCTGTTAAGTTCATCCGATTTCACAAAAAAGGGAAATCTACCCAGAAAAAAGTGAACTGCCTACGCGCAGTTATTGCCGATCAAGGGTCAGTGGCGAGTATTTATTTCTCTGTTAGGTTCTCAGGTTTCACAAAAAAAGTAAACTGCCTACGCGCAGTTATTGCCGATCGAGGGTCAGGGGCGAGTATTTAGATTTCTGTTAGATTCACTTATTTCACAAAAATAGTGCTTGAAGAAAATAAACAACGTAGCAGAGTTTTTACTTTTGTTTACATACTCTGCTCGCGATATAAAGCGAGACTAACAGTGCACGACAGAGAAGGAAGCACTGGAACGGTTTGATGTAGGAAAAAAGCGAGCTTGCACGGCGAATGGGTCCGCAATGCGCGTTTCCTAGGCGACTGGGAAAAAAACATTGGCGAGTATACTAAACGCGAGAGTGAATTCGAACGCAAAAAATTCTGGGTTCTAGCGCTCGGTACGACTTTTTTCAATTTTTCTTTTTATACAGTATTATGAGTGAGAAGGTTGGGTGGAAGATAGGGGCGAGGAGAAGGAACGCTCACATTCGATCCTCCCAGAGATTCCCCTGGCCTCTCTACTGTTTCGTTCCAATGAGCTGTAGCCCGTTTACTGGACAATGTCGACATTTTATTTCAAATTTACTTAAAATTTAATATACGCTTTCACGTGTGAAGAGCAATTAATTGGAATTAAAAAATCGACGAAGAAA
>NW_017100752.1:582400-585701 GCF_001263275.1 Habropoda laboriosa | reverse complement strand
ATTTTTATCTCGATCATTCTTGAAAGAAGTATTAAAATTTCTGTGTTATTGAGCATTATTATTGTAAGTTCATTTAATATGCTACATCGTAAGAAAAATCGTCTGCTTTTTATTCAATTAATTATAGACGAAATATTGCCTTTAAAAAAAGTGATCCATCACTCCCCGATTAACCCCATCAAGGAATTTTGTTTTTTTCGTTAAAAATCTGTTTTTTTTATATCGTATTGAGAATCGTATATGCTTAAGAACCTATGTGTTGTATTTCGTTTTACTTTTTTCGCTCAATTTTAACGTTTCTAATTTTTGAGAGGATGGTTAAAAAGATTCACATTAACGGAAGAAAATTTTTTTTCTGTGATTGTGTTTTAAAATCAATTCTTGTTGAAACGTGAATAAATTTCTACGTTATCTTGGTAGCAGGTGTTCTGTGTAATTTCCTGTTTCCACAATGCGGGTTTTAATTCGTCGTTGCGAAAAAATTACACTTTCAGATAATACTTATACGCTGGAAAAAGTACATCTGATCTACGATATACCTATCATTGAGTAATTATTTACGAAATTTATGAGCTTTGTTTAATGAAGACGAAGACCGATGTAAAAAAAAATAATGAAATATTATTCGCCTATTAACACTCACGTGGTTTGATGTCTAAATGATGATTGCGTGTCTAGTCTGCAATCTGTGATAAAAATTTCACGAGATTATCTTAATTTACTCGAACGTTATTGAGTCTTAAATTTGAAGGAGTAAATATTCGCCCCGAAAATTTCACGATGGTCGAATTATGTGATAAAATTTTGTTTCACGAAATATTTTCTTCTGATTTATGTATTGCACTATGCATTAGATATTTTGGAACAAATGATCAAATATTTACATTCTGAAAAAATGGAGGAATTTGGTGCATAAATGAATATTGTACCATGATAACGTGTGTCCTCATATTACTCTACCCATTGTCGAATTTTTTGGCCAAAAAAAGGTGTTTAGGTTGTATCCAATTTTCCATATAACACAGATTTTGTTCTCTATAATTTTTTTTTATTTTCCACTGCCAAGGAAAGTTTGAAGAGTTTGAAAGTTTGAAGGGCGCCATTTTGAAGCAACAGTTAATGCTGCAGAAGCTTTAGAGACGACCCTCATGAGCATGAGTGAATCAAACCTCGAGCACGTGTTGGAAAAGTGACACAATAGATGGAATAAGTGCATTTAGTTAGGGAGAGAAATATAGCGAATGTAAATACTGTATATATAGAAGTCTGAATATGAATAATAAACTGTAATGAATATTATTCCAATCATTTTTGATAAATAACCTAAACGTGGGTATTTTTAGAGAGCCAATAATTTTTTACCAAATATATAAGTACATATCATATATTATTATCTAGTTTAATAAAATTTAGAAAAAACAGATAACAAACAATAAGATAAACTAAGATAAAATAAGATTAACATTAAAATAAATACTAAAAGTAAATATATTTGTAGGCAAAATTAATTAATGTTCGATTACACCATAATTATATTAACGAACGAATAATTATTTTGCATTAATTTATGTTATAAAAAGAAATTCTACTTGGACCAAAATTGTATTTATTCCTTCAGTTCGTTATGTAAAAATGTGTCAACTTAATGAAGTTTACGAATTCAACGGGGGTTATAAAATGTCAGAAGTACTCGTTCAGTACGTAAACTTCAGCTTATGTTGAAACGCCCACAGGCTGCGATAGGATGATTACCTCATTTTATAAGAATCGATGGGAATTCAGCGCAGTGAAAGTGCGTTTTCAGAAATATGGTGAAATCCTGCTTTTTGTTGCGGCGACTTGCAGTTTCGATTACAGTGTACCTAAGTACCCTACGTGTAGTTTGAATGTTTCGCGCAACTTGATTATGCAGCATAGCAAATTTGTCTTGTTACATATCGATTCTACGTTGCACATAGGATATAATTTCGTGAAATGAATGATTATTGTGTGGTACGAATGTTTGTTGCATATACAACATTACTATTTTATAATATTATACCTATACAATTCACAAAATTTACATAATTTTAATTCACGAAAATATTGCATACTACAAAATTTCGTCTGCGTCCTTAAAAATTTTGGAAATTTCATATGATATAATTATATGTATTCCGTATATCAGAAATGTGTACATCTGCCCTTATATCAAATTTACAAAATATTGAAATATACAGAATTTGGGTAATTATATCATACGAAATTTTCTGAAATTTTGTAAACTTTGAAATATACAAAATTCATATAATCGTACCACATGAAATTTTGTAAATTTTGGGATGTACAGAATTCATATAATTATATCATATTAAATCTTCTGAAATTTTGTAAATTTTGGGATGTACAGAATTCATATAATTATATCATATTAAATCTTCTGAAATTTTGTAAACTTTGAAATATACAAATTTCATATAATCGTATCACATGAAATTTTCTGAAATTTTGTAAACTTTGAAATACACAAAATTCATATAATCGTATAATTATATCATTTTAAATTTCTAAAATTTTGTAAATTTTGGGATGTACAGAATTCCTATAATTATATCATTTTAAATTTCTAAAATTTTGTAAATTTTGGGATGTACAGAATTCCTATAATTATATCATTTTAAATTTCTAAAATTTTGTAAATTTTGGGATGTACAGAATTCCTATAATTATATCATTTTAAATTTCTAAAATTTTGTAAATTTTGGGATGTACAGAATTCCTATAATTATATCATTTTAAATTTCTAAAATTTTGTAAATTTTGGGATGTACAGAATTCCTATAATTATATCATTTTAAATTTCTAAAATTTTGTAGTACATAAAATTGATAAGATCCGCTACTACGTTTTCATTTTATCAAATTAGGTGCATGTATTTTTCTAAACTATAACTTCAATTTTATGTTCTAATTTACGAGCTCTTCATAAAAGAAGGGAAACAATACATATTCTTCATGAATATGTAACAGCTTATTAACACAAACCCGAAGCATTTATGCATCCTGTCGTTAATAGCGAGATGATTTTACCGAATTTCAAAAATATTACACTTTCAAATTATCAACGTCTATTAGACATATATATAGTAAATTTGAACAATTTATTATAATAAGATCGCAAACAAGTAGTTAATTAGAGAAAGAAATATGGACTTTAGTTAGAACTGCGATTATAGTTTGTTACATTTATTCAAAGTTGTAACCCACGTTTTAAGTGTAATTTAGATGAAAGCTTGTATATCATAAGAATAAGTAATTTTAGT
>NW_017100752.1:578339-582135 GCF_001263275.1 Habropoda laboriosa | reverse complement strand
ATAACTTAATTTTTAAACAATTATTACCACAAATAATATCTTAATAATAATGCAATAATAATTACTCGAATTTTCGAATTTTATAATATTTTCAAGACGAAGCAAGCAAGCGTGTTATATAGTTAAATAAGTGCGTCTGTAAAAAGAAAAATATTCTATTTCTGTCATGGTAGCATCCTTTATGGTGTATTTTAAGACGGGTCACATTCTTGTCGACTTTTAAAAATAGCTGAACAAGCGGCCATTAAAATCTGCATATCGCAGTATACAAGAGGATTCTATATTTGTCCAGAAATTGTAGAAATGTGCTTTATCTTGCATACATTTTCAACGTATGCAGGTATCAAAAAATAACTCCAAATTTGTGTATTTAAAGAATTAATCGAATTACAAGAAGGGAATTAAAATTATTGAAAATTTAACGAAAGAAAAATTACATTAATACGACAAATACTGTAAGTTACATTACTAATAAAAATCAAAATAACATTTCAATCCCTCCATATTGTTACAAATTAAAGATACCTTCTTCACACATTTGTTTCCAGTGTTTTAAATGAAAAGCAACTTTCTCGTACAGTTTTACAATGTTCTCACCCAATGCACGAACTCATTTTGCAACAGAGAGCTATAATTACCGCGAACTCTAATTTTTTTCTTGAAAATGATGAAATAACTATAGATTACACTGTCAGTTATCAGTACAGCTTTTACGATTCTTTGCAGCATAATTTTTCCTGCTTTAACATATTTTCTTCTATTATCATACTTATTTTCGGATCATCCGATATTATTTGCTGTCAACATAAACTCTTTCTGATAACGAATCCCTGCGCCATTTTCGTCAGTACAAAAATGATTCATTTTTTATGCATCTGAAAATTATTTTATTACTCCAACTTGCACGCGTTTGAAGAAAAAATGTACTAAAGTTCATGGAACAGTCATAAGCAAGATTAGAATTAAACGATACGAGGAGTTTTTCAATATTTGCCTTGAATATTCTGTTTTTCTAATTACTGAAAAATAAAACTGAAGGCGAAGGAAATTCTGAACAGTATTCGCCTACGAAATTTGAAATGCAAAATTACTGAAAAATAAAACTGAAGGCGAAGGAAATTCTGAACAGTATTCGCCTACGAAATTTGAAATGCAAAATTACTGAAAAATAAAACTGAATGTGAAGAAAATTTTAAACAGTATTTTGGGGGTGCAAAATGATTAATTTACTTTTCGTTGAAATTTAGGAATTAACTTCAGTGTATAAGCACATTAACAATCAACGTATATTTTTTATTTAATAGTCATCATTTTAAAATAATATTTTTCTAAACTCAAATTCAAAACAAATGCCTAAAAATGTTTTCTCATTTGTATCAAGCTGCTAATATTGCACATATTATTTTCTTAAAAAAAAAAGCTGCAAGAAAAATGTAAACAACAAAAGTGTAAAAAATATAAGGAAACCTAAGAATTTACGTGAACATTTTTCTGCTGCCGGTAGTTTCTAAAAATAACAAACCAGATGGCTGAAAAATAACAAAGTTCCCACAAAGAAATAAACAATCACACTCACGAATAAACAATACAGACACAAAACGCAAATGCAAAACAATTGCAATTGTGTGCTAATCATTGGAAATTATCACGTAACAAATATTAAAGAAAGCAAAGAGAATTAAAGAGAATTGAATTATCGCGTGACTTCGTTATTCCAATAACATTCACATTCACTCATCGAACAGATTGTTAAGCAATCGATGCAAAAAAGCTTTTGCTCCTTAATTACGAAATCAATATTAAGGTTAAAAAAAAAAAAAAAATTGAAAGGAAATCAACGGACACAGAACAACGTAGAAGAGTTCGTTCTATGCTGAAAAGAAGAAAACGTGTCTATTTTTGCCGTTGCATTCATATTTGCGAGCGCGCTTTTTTCCGATCGAGCCACGACCAAAGGTATAATACATTAACATTGCTTTGTTATTCAGATGGAGCGGTGTTTAGAATGTTAACGAAACGGCGCGATTTGCATATTGAACACGGAATAAGCTATACTTCGGAAATAAATTTACGCCTGTCATTCGATCTCCGAGATATCCTACACGTTTTTCTCTATTTCTCAATTTCACACACGTTCGTGTAAACAAATTGCCTCGACCAGTGGCGGCTCGTAAGAATTTTGTAAAAATTTTTTTTTTAATAGCGACCATAATAAAGTAGGAACTTTCATTTTGTACTGGAGGGGCTGCAACCCTCATGGAGAGGACGCCATTGGCTTCAACGCTGTATTTTCAAAAGTTTCACTTGTTAGGAATGCAGATGTTAGGAAAAATTAATCCTTATTTTGATTTGGGTTTATTTTGATATTTCGGTTTACTTTGGTATTTGGGCTTATTTTGATATTTTGGTTTATTTCTATTTGGGTTTATTTTGACATTTGGATTTACTTTACTGGGCTTATTTTAATCTTCAAATCAACACTTTAAACGTTTAAAGTGACCAGATCTATAGTCATTTTAAAGGCACTGTACTGATTTCAATTTTGTACTGACTGTTGCACTGATTTCAAGAGAAACAACTCTAAGTGCAGAAGAAAACTATATACAGGGTGGGCCATGTAAAACAGGCAACTTATAAAGAGTCAATGAAATGGAAGAAAAATTTTTTTATAAATGCCACTTTCCCTATTTTTTACTCAAAGTTACCTATGCTTTTTATATGAATGTGTATATTTTTTTATGACCTCAACTGACCTTAAGCAGACCTAGAACTCTAAAGTGTTAAATCAACTGTGACACTTTCTTCCATTTTGTGCCATTACTTCTATAAAAGAAATATTTCTTAAAACATTTGTATTAGGTATAAAAATTTTCTAGCACCTCCATAACTGGAGAAGATAATTAGCTTCTCCTTTCTCGCCCTGTATATAATTAAAGAAGTTCAATATCTTTTTGGTATTCCTGGTACAGATGCACTAGTGGAAAGACTGTTTTCAATAATAAGTCAAATTTGGTCAAGAAAAACAGTCAATTAGGGCTCGACACTTTGAGAAACATGTTAATTGTAAAATACAATACCAATGCAAACTGTGGTCAGTTTTATGAAGAAATTTAATTATCGAAGGCGATTTCTTCTGCAAATAAATACCTGTAACCGTTGTTTAAAGTATTAAAAACTTAATTATTAAGCAATCGTTATATTTAGCAATAAAAATGTAGAGTTTGATTTGTTTACTTTTTCTAATTCGTTAAATACAATAATACATCCTTTTTTTTTTTTCTTTAATAAAAATCTATTCAATTTGCCTTTAAAAAATCCTGCCAGTTTAATTATAACTTGTTCTCAAGCACTAAAAAGTATTAGTAAAATAAAAGGAAATAGTAGAGATATTTCTTTCAGAAATAACTTTTAAAAATAAAAAATTTGAAACTTGAAATTTCTTCAATAAATTTTGTGTGTGTAAAATTTCAATTCCAACTAATAAATTATACTACAGAAATGAAAATAGAAAAAGGAGTTTCTTATTTTCCATAAACACAGGTGATACCTACATATTTCATTAACAAGTTTACGCAAGTAGAGAAATAAATTTTAATTAAAGATTTCTATTCTACTCTAGTATAATAAAAACACAAAAGAGTCAAGCCCAACGAGCCCGCGTACAGTGTCCTTCGGATGATTCAAGGTCGCAGAATTACGATTAACAAGAATCGTTTTAAAATAGAATGGAATTACCGGAAGTGCAAGTTTCGAGCACATCCCGTATATAAAACGCAAAAATAATTTTATTCGTTCG
>NW_017100752.1:560856-578325 GCF_001263275.1 Habropoda laboriosa | reverse complement strand
TCTTCAAGTGGGTAAAAAAAAAAAAAAGGAAGAAATGAAGAAAGCCGGGAAGTGGGATCGAAGAAAATTTGTCGTTCACTAATACAAGCGATTAACGATAAATGAAAAATCACGAAGAAATTTCTCGTTGCGTTTCTTTTTTGCTTTTGTCGTCACTAACTGCTTCATCTGTGCATAATTATTCAAACGACTCTGCGTATCAGACAAATGAAGAATTACGCGTATTTATCTGGAAAGGATTTTATAACATTTATGGTTTGCATTACAAATAGACGTGTAATTGCGTTTAATAACGTGAATGAATAAAGTGAAATTATCCACTTCATTGGAATAAAAACATTCATGCTAATTAAGTTTAATTCGCAGTAGCTGGGCAATAGGTGTTTCTATGTATATTAATAAAGATCTATGTGAATTGTTTTTAATTAGACTTCCATTACAAGTTCTAGAATATACGTTCACTCTTTCAGAGTGATGATTTACAAACGTGAGAATGAAAATAAGTATGGTTATGTTAATTAAAAGAAAAATGATTAGTAATTGACATTTTTACAGTGTAAAATTTCATTTTTCTAAAATGGATGTCATAATTAATAGCATAAAGTTTGTGACGATTTACAAACACGAGAATAAAAATAAATGCGATTGTATTAATTAAGAGAAACGAAGAAAAATTGATACTTTCGTAGTATAAAATTTTATTTTTCTAGAATTAATGTCGTAATTAATAGTTACATCAATGGCAATAGAATATGAAAAAATCTTTGAATAAATTTTTCTCTATTTTCATTAATCTATTTTGTGGCATAATTTACACTAAACAGCAAGTTTATCCTCCTAGAATAAAACTTTGCAAAGCTGATAATAAAGGATTATTTTATAAGGTTATAAAAAACTGGCATAACTACTCTAAAAAAATTTTGCCTCACTTTACAGTCAGACATCGGAATCTTGCACCAAAGACAAATTTATCTTTTCAGAATAAAGGTTCACAGTAATAATAATAAAGAATCGTATCCATGGTAATAGGAATCAACGTAAGTAACTCCAATTAAGTTGTTGAATAGGCTCTAAATAGGTATTGCTCTATTTTAAATTGTAACATGGTGATATCAGAAGACAGATTCATCTTTCTGAGATAAAATTGTCAATTGAAAGCGTAACACACCATCTAATAATTACTAGACATTTAATTAATAAAATGTTACCACGTTATTAAATATCAATTCGCGCAATTGTGTTTAAGTTCACTCGGTTGATATCAATCTTATTCTGATAGCGTGTACATAAACAATAAATAGAAATTCAGTAAATACAACGTCATATCTGTCGTAGTAAATAATAGTGAAAAGATATATTTATCAGTCACAAATCAATTACTAATCTAATTTTTACTCGTTATCTGTTCTTCAATTTATATTTTGTTCGTATCTTGACGTATACAATTTTCTCACATGATATTTTGTCCGTACTCTTTGCCCGTACCATGTAGAAGCAATATTTAAAAATATTAACAATATTTAAAAATTTAGAAACATTCGCATTTCGATACTTGCGATTATTGATAAAAAAATTTATGCATTTAAGAAATTTATGCAAATGCGACATCTATGATTGCGTTAAAAATGGTCTAAAAAAGTTATAACCTCAAAGTTCGAAAGGACACATCGGGTCCAAGAATCTCGAAAATTCGTTACAGCCACATTGTGATTAAGAAAGCAGTCAAAAAAGATTACAAGAATTTAAAAACTTCGTTTGAAATACCTTTATTAGCATAAAAAAAACGAACAACCAGGTAGGTGTGAATGCAAACATCGAAATTAATGTCGGACAACATCCAAGAAAGAAAGAAACGAGGAAAAAATGAATGAGAAGAAAGGAACTGCGACCTGTTACATTTAACGAATTATTCAATATCACTGATTCTCAGATAGCAATTAAACTTGGGACATGTGAAAGTAAAAATGCTGTCAATGTTGAACGAAACAATATATAAAAATGTCAAAACTGTAAATTGATATAAGAAAGTATATTTAATGCTTATTTCCGATTAGTTAGGTAAAACGTATAGGTTATGTAAACTTTTTAATGAGCTACACGCGTTTCCCGGCCGTTTCACGAAGCGCGCGAGTGACAATAAAATGGTATTTACCACAGAAGATTCGGTTAGAATCGATCGAAAAAGCCGCGAAGGTGACGGTTGAATAGCAAGCGGTGGAAAAGCACTGGTCTGTAGTCACATGGTGGCCAGCCAATGCAAAACGTGTGTATGCATTTACTCGTCATAACAAACATGTTGGCGGCGAGAGTACGGTAGCTGGGTGACGTTAAGAATATGTGAAATTTTCTACCGACTGTCGCCGAACGTAACCGAACATATTCGCCGATACGTCACTCCCGCTTCAAACAAACATCGAAACGCGTGTAAATGTGCAGACGTTCCACGAAAACACGCTAACAGTTTTCAAAAACGTCTGGTCACATTGGCCGTCACGTAAATATATTTCCATAATTCTTCTCGCAGCGTCGAAAACTAGCTGTTAAATCACAGCATTGATTCGAACACGAGGCGAGCGCGCGATCGTGTAAACACGCCATACGCACACACACACACACGCGCGCGGACGTATGCGCAGCGTTAAGTGGTTAACCTGCTGCAGCTTAACACAGCGTTCGACAGAGAGATAGTCGAAACGAACGATATTCTCGTCGCGGGCGACGTAACGGCCGCCACTTGAATCGGCTCCAAAAAAACTGTGCCGGTTAACGAGTTTAATCGGAATAGAGGGAAACGGTTGCATGACACCAACCTGTCGCTCTTGTCGACCACCGTCAGCGTTGCGAGCTCCTGGAGTGGTGGTTCCGCAGAAATCCCCTGTGCCCTTTGCTTCCTAGGTCTCGGTTTCGTCGGCGTCAGGGGTGACTTGAAGGGGAGAACACTGAGGAACTTGTCAAGGTGGCTCCGTAATTCTTGTATCTCGGCATCGCGACGACAGAGAAGCGTCTCGAGCTCGGCTATCTTCTCGTCCTTGACACGCAGTAGCTCCTGCAGTTCCCGAAGTGTGCCCATCGCTGTAATCGTGGTTGCTCCGGTGACGTTTGAGATGGCTCTTGGACCGGCTGCGGCGACCACGGCCACGGGGCCGTGCGTCGGCAGCTGGGGAGCGTCCTCCTCGTCGGCCAGCCGCTGCTGCGTCGACGAGAAGCACAGGGAGTCAAAGCACACGCGCATAGACACGCAGGCGTCGCCGATCGGCACTCTGCACTTGGTACCCTCGTTCATTCAACCCAAACGAAATAGCCGCGAGAAGAGAACAGGAGCCGCGACGAGGAGCACGACCCGAACGGTGCGTCGTCGGCTCGCTCTACTCCACGATTCCGCGCTCTCCAACAGCGGAGGACCAACGTCCTCCACCGTCTCCCATGACGAGCTTCGACGATCACGGCTATCTCTCTTCAGTCCTGTACGGTTCACGCTCTCTCTCCTTCTTACTCTCCGTCCCCACTTCTCTGTCTCAACCGATAGCTTTCCTCGTCACTCACCTAACCTCTTTTTCGTTCCTTCTCAGTCTATCAGTTGTTCTCTCTCGCTCGATAGCGTTGCCTCTTTCTAGCGTTACTTGTCACCATTGCTCTTTTTCTCGCTTTTCGCTAATCCCTCCTCGATCTTTCGTCTCTCTTGGTTCAAGCACCTCTGTTTCACGCGAGATCCCTTCTCTCCAATAATGGTGCTCTTTGTCACTCTTGCGTTCGTTATCTTCG
The DNA here is from genome assembly GCF_001263275.1 of Habropoda laboriosa. Classification (NCBI taxonomy): domain Eukaryota; kingdom Metazoa; phylum Arthropoda; class Insecta; order Hymenoptera; family Apidae; genus Habropoda; species Habropoda laboriosa. The sequence continues at coordinate 574,563 of NW_017100752.1, read as the reverse complement.
TCGTGTCTCTTAACACTTTCTCTCTCCTCGCGCTTTTTCTCTTTTCAACGTTGGTATTTTTCGCTCGGTCGACGTCGATGTTCGTCTTACGTTTAGTCAGTGGTATGTTATTTTTCCCTGGTCTCTCCTCTCGGAGTCAAAGTCGAGTTGGTTCGCCACTGGTTCTGTATCAGCTTCGCTGTTGTGTTGCGTATGTTTCTCTTTTTCTTGTTTATCATCACGTGTATTTTCTGTCTCCGTTTTTCACTTGACCGGAGTCGCGATTCTCGATGGTAATTTAAATTTGCTTTTGAATTGCGCTATCCGACTGACGCGCCATCTGTGACGCTCGCCTCCGTCGAGAAGGTCGACGCGGACAACTCATTTATCGGCTGCTTTTATTCCTTTCAAAGTAGGCATTCTAAAAAAACCAATGGGTAAATCAAATTCTTTTCTCCTTTAGTTATGTACTCGTTAAGGTTATTTCAAGCACTCAATTCATTTCTATTACCTTTATTATAAAATGTGTTAAGTGAAGTTAATATTTTGTCTTTTTATTTTTTGTTTTTTTTTTCTTCCTCAAGTGATATAAACTCTTGAAGAATTTTATATCTTCTTATTGTTTTAATTATATAAGCCTAGATATTTGGATACAAAAAGTTTCAACACGTTCTCGAGCTTCGAAACCTAGCTTTTTTGACTGAATTTTCTACGTCGCTTTAAATCACAATCACGTTGTCTCCTTATTTACTTTGGATAAGAATGAATGCATTTTTACAAGTCATTTCTTGCATATCACGCCACACCGTGGCTGCGTGGAATCAATTTTATAAACCGTGATTTTATCTATGTCGGTAATTCAGCACAGCTGTTGTCAAGGCTAGTAGAAGGTTTTGAATTTGTCAACGAAATAAGTTAGTGTCAAATAAGATATCGGAGGTGTTTAACAAGATCATTTGAATGTTTTTTAGAATATCGATATCGATTTAACATATTGTTTTTCATAGTTTAAAATGTCTAAAAACCGATAGGAGAGCTAAATAACTACGTAAACACTGAATAAATAAGCATGCACTTTTACCAACAGTAATGGGGATAGTCTACATTTTTAGGTAACCGTTTTACTTATTTATTACATTTATATTGTTTTATTGTACGATACCATTATTATAATTTTAAAAAATATAAACAATATCTATTAGAATTATTTTGTAGTAAATAACGACATATACACTCAAAAATATGAAATTGCAATGTCATTTCAAAATTTTAGCAGATTCCATAAACTGCATGAGTCGATCCCGTGGTTTATGTGCGTCAGATTTCTAGAGATGACGCCACGTGGTCTGCTGACCTTATTGCATTACATTATGGCAGTTATTTTGATTGAAATGATTAAAACGATAGTGATACAACGGCGTCGCTTGGCCAACGTAATATTTAAATACTAAGAATGTGTACTTCGTAAATCAGTTAATCAAATGAATGTGCTGTGAGTACTGTTTTATTGGATACGTGGAGAGCTCGTAAAATAGATCCGAGTGGCGGGATCGTAATTCTATTTTATGTATCGGATGAAATCAAACCAATGAAATTTCATTTTGAATTTTTAACAAATCTTTCATTCAGACGTCAACGTTAAACGAATAGAAGTTTCCTTTCTCGAAAAGATTAAGTGCATATTTCAACAACATAAGAAATTGACTTTTCATATTGTTCGATTAAAGAGGTTAATTCATTGTATCGAGAAAGTCGTAAAGTTGCAGAATGAGTGAAACTAAAGGTTAAATAATTTTGGTTGGTAATTTTAGGTTATCTTTTGTTAGCAGTTATTTATAAGGGTGCATGAGAAATGAATGTATCATATTTAAGAGAGAATTGTATAATAATTGCATCATTACAAAGTGTAATTTGTTCTTTGTAATGCTTTATTACGTAATGAATTAAAATTACAAGTTTTTAATCCGGTAATAAGAAATTAAATATAATATTTCGCAATATAATTTGAATAGTAGTTTCCAATTTAATTTTCAAATTAAATATGAACATCGTAATAATGTTACCACAGTAGAAAATTTTTCGAAATATGTAGAATACAACAATTAAATAATAATTGAAATGAAATATTACTACAAATTATTACGTTTCTGAATTATAAAAAATTGCTGTTACTTTAATAACAACAAAGATTACTTAGAAAGACGTAAATCTGTTTCTTAAAGACTTTAGTCTACTTATTAACAGTAAGTAATGTATATCGATCTATGATCTGCAGATGTCAGTCGTGCATCAAATTGGAGGGAAGAAACATCGAGCATCTCCCGAAAATGTGAAAACAATCTTTTGTGTTTCTACACCGAAAGGATCGATTTCAGTACCCGTGTTTATTCAGCGTGTTTCACTCCTCTCGGTGAGTACTGATAAGCTCTTAAAGTCTTCGACATTTTTTTTTAACTCTCTATACATGGTGCCTCGTAAATCGTGGTATAACCTACCGGGTAGTGGCTCTACATGCAAAAATAAGTGAGAAAAATAATAACATTTTTTTATTTAAGGCTTCGTTTTCAAAAAATATTAGTTTGAAAATCCATCAGGTATCCACATATTAACTACACGTTTCGAGGTTATCAATCTTCTGTTTCTGCTCGTGTGTATATTATTAAACATGGACAATGTCACGATTTGCTTCCTGTTATTGCTGTTATCGTATTTCCGTGAATTTGGTTAGTATTATTACTTTCTTTTATTCTGTATTCAATTTGAATGAGACAAGAGTATCATCGCTGGATGATATCTCTACTCACGTCAAATCTCCACAACACATTCACTTATTACCCAATATGATAAGGAGTAGATTGTAAATATGCAGAATTAATTAAAGAAACAAAAAAAAAAAAAAAAAAAAAAAATGGGAATGGTTTTATGAATAAGGATTAGATTAGTACTTTTCAAGAATCATTTTATTAATCTAACAAGTGTTCAAAACGTTGACCGTGTTGCCACATACACACGAGCGGAAACACAAGTTTCATAACCTCAAAATTTTCAGTTATCTGACGCATTTTCAAATTCATTTTTCTCGAAAACGAAGCCTTAAATGAAAAAACATTATTCTTTATTTTCGACTTATTTTTGCACGTAGAATCACTACCCTGCCGATTGTACCTTTACATGAAATTTCCTACACTAAACCTGTAAAAGGATAAAATCAATCAAGAACGAAACTGTAAGGCAAAACTGAAGAAAACAACACCATAGTGTACACGCACATTGGTCAGGCGAAAGACACAGACGGTTAAATGCATGAAAATAAATTGAAAGAGCAGCCTCAGGCGACCGATTGGACATTGTCTCTAGCATCTCGATGACTATATAGTTATCGAGTTATCCCGAATCGAACGCCTGGAGGGAGAGTCCGGGCCGGTAATAGCCAGGCTGCTGCTCGGGGAACCGTAATGTCATAATAGAATAGCGATGTTAGTAATAGCATCGCGTTGCACCAGCGTAGGTAACCGGCCGATTGACTGGTCCGCGCAGAGAGAGGCCCAATTTGCATCGCATTGCGTGTACTCGTTACGCCTTCGTCCGCGCGCGTCTACGTGCCGCTGCGCGGCGGTTGTACGCGGCAGCGTCGGCGTCGCCGCGCGCATCGGCCATCCCGACGGCAAAACCGCCGCCGTTCCAGCAATCAGCGCCCTGGGAGAACCGTGGAAACCGCGGAAACCCCTAACTCGATTATCGTTTCTGGCATCGTTATCGTTATTAGTCGCTCCATCGACTGGCTAACAGGGGGGAAGAACTTTTCGTGCTTCGTGTTATTTCTTCTTTTGACGATACCGGTGTGTCTTTTTTGTTTCTGCTATGGTAACCGTTCTTTTTTCTTTTTTTTTTGGACAGTTTAATCTGTTAATTGGATTCTCTTCTCGAACAGAAATTGACTTTCTCTGGAGTTTTGTGTTAGGTCATCCAATAAGTTTGTGTCGAATTTTATAATTTAGATTAATGTTTTTAACGAATCTTTAAATTTTATTAAAACAAACGTGAGCACCTTCTCATTTCATAACTCTTTTTTTTTGGTATGACCATTATGTCGTCGCTATAGAATTTTCTTGGATTCTTATTAAAATATTCTTCGCTTTCGGCACGAACTTATGGGATGACCTAATAATTGAAAATTAGTGAAAATTGAAACGGATTATTTATATTTAATTCTGATTCTTGCAAATGTGAATGTGATGGATTTTATAGTTAACAGAGACGTAATAGTGCAATTCAAAATGTAAATTAACTATTGTGTTCCAAGTATTGGTTCATCAATGACAATTTAACTTGTTTAATCCTAGTTAATAGGAGAATTTCGGTTTAATCCTTTAATTAGTGGAGGCAAGTTAACTCGTAGTTTGAGAATGCTTTCATGTTTGGGGAAGTTACTTATTTAACGGCGAATCCTGTTATTCAGTTTATCGTTCCGTTTATACTGGAAGAAATATTGAGATACGAGATTCTGTTCAGCTGCTGTGAACAGAAGTATTCAGAATTCTGTTAAGGAGGGTCAGTGATGTAAAAAATACGCCGGTTAACAGGTTAACAGTCTGGCTTTAACACTGACTTTAACACCCTGACTCTAACACTGACTTTAACACTCAGACTTTAACACTCTGTCTCTAACACTCTGATTTTAACACTATCTTTAACACTGACTCTAACACTCTGACTCTAGCACTCTGTTTCTAACACTCTGGCTTTAATACTCTGGTTTTAACACTGATTTTAACACTCTGACTCTAACGCTGACTTTAACACTCAGACTCTAACACTCTGACTCTAGCACTCTGTCTCTAGCACTCTGGTTTTAACACTGACTTTAACACTCTGACTGTAACACTGATTTTAACACCCTGACTCTAACACTGACTTTAACACTCAGACTCTAACACTCTGACTCTAGCACTCTGTCTCTAACACTCTGGCTTTAATACTCTGGTTTTAACACTGATTTTAACACTCTGACTCTAACACTGACTTTAACACCCTGACTCTACCACTCTGACTTTAACATTTTCTCTAGCACTTTGGCTCTAACAGTCTATCTCCAGTAGTCTGACTCTGACGCTCCATCTCCAATACTCTAACATTGTGACTCTGCACTCTGACTTTAACACTCTCACGACTCTTATCACACTCTATGACAGAGTCTCTGTCTCCGTCTACAACACTGACTCCGTCCGCATGGGAAAACTCTTTCTCGATTTTTTTCTCTATCATATTTAACGATACTGAAAGTAAAAAGAAGTTGATCAGGTAATAATCATAATTTCTGTGCTTATGAGTTTGAAGTCACTTGCGAATAAGTCAAGTAAAAGTTAATATCAGTGTTAAATTATAAAGTGCTGTTAAGATTGTTCTGTAAATTTTTGTGATTGAGAAGAAAAGTTGCTCACTTGAAAATTTGACAAGTTTTCATATTTTATTAGAAAGAATTTATTTTGTAAAAAGTATATTATACTTTTACTAAAAAAAAAGGTGATTCCAGGATACTTCAAATTAAAAAGAAACACAATTTCAGGCGAGTAGAACGAATTTACGTCTTCGATCGATCGTTCGATCACGCGTAATTGTGGTGCACAAAGATATCAACTCTCTCGAGCGTTAAAGCTTTGACAAAGCGTATAATAAGATTGAAGCCTCTCAAGATCTAGGGGAGTATATAACTGTTGACAAAAACATACTTATCACATAATCGCAAGTAGAAGAGAAAACATGAAAAAAAGAACAAGAGTGTTAAAATAAAAACAATTCGTAATAGAATAATAAATTACAAATAAAAAGTTTATTTTCATAATAATAAAACAGCTAATCCTTTTTATTCCTACTAATAAACTGATAGTCTTCTCTGAACTCTTAAAGACAGTTAACTAAATTGCAAATAAGAAGTGATTATCATGATAATAAAACAGCTAAGCCTTTTTATTTCTATCTGTAAATTGATAGTTATCTTTGAACTCTTAAAGAAATTAAACTTGATCCGTCCAGTCAGCCAGATGCCATCGAGGCGACATAAAAATGTACAAGCAACATCCTTACCGACTACCCCTTCGAAGGAACGACGCTTTGATCTCCCACTTGCTACCGTTACTGCGTTTCACCCCCGACGACACCCTTGCAGATCCCTCGATCCGTCCGCGCCCCTCAAAATATCAACTAAACGATAACCGCATTTATTATTCATCTGGCCGGCTCGTTCGCTGCTCCTCTCGCGGCTCCAATTTTGCAGAGTAGTTTTTCAAAGAATTCCGCGAGCGTGCCGGCGCATCGCGAATAGGGTGCGGGACGGAAAGATGAAATGGAGGGAGGGTGAGGTATTTCATGTGCACGGACCAGGTGAGACCACGTAAGTTTTGCCCTCTTTTCAAATTAAATACGACTCAAGTGTGGCGAGATTACAGTTCGGGGACAGCAGTTTTGCGAATACCTTTTATATCTTTGGAGTATCTTTCTTTAATTTGTGGACCTTTTCTTTGTTCTGATAGTTTTCTACCTTTTGTTTGTTCAGTTTGTGGACATTTTTTATAATTTTGGTTGGTTCAATTTGTGGACACTTCTTCTACTTTTCGTTTCTTCAATTTGCGAATTTTCTTCCATTTCTTGTTTACTCAATTTCTGGACACTTTTTACACTTCTTGCTCGTTCAATTTGTGGACACTTTTTCTACTTCTCGTTTCTTCAATTTGCGAATTTTCTTCCATTTCTTGTTTACTCAATTTCTGGACACCTTTTCTTCTCTTTCTTTGTTCAGTTTGTGGACACTTTTTCTACTTCTCATTTGTTCAATTTGCGAACTTTCTTCCATTTCTTGTTTACTCAATTTCTGGACACTTTTTACACTTCTTGCTTGTCCAATTTGTGGACACTTTTTCTACTTCTCGTTTGTTCAATTTGCGAACTTTCTTCCATTTCTTGTTTACTCAATTTCTGGACACCTTTTCTTCTCTTTCTTTGTTCAGTTTGTGGACACTTTTTCTACTTCTCGTTTGTTCAATTTGCGAACTTTCTTCCATTTCTTATTTACTCAATTTCTGGACACTTTTTACACTTCTTGCTTGTCCAATTTGTGGACACTTTTTCTACTTCTCGTTTGTTCAATTTCCGAACTTTCTTCCATTTCTTATTTACTCAATTTCTGGACACTTTTTACACTTCTTGCTTGTCCAATTTGTGGACACTTTTTCTACTTCTCGTTTGTTCAATTTGCGAACTTTCTTCCATTTCTTGTTTACTCAATTTCTGGACACTTTTTACACTTCTTGCTCGTTCAATTTGTGGACACTTTTTCTACTTCTCGTTTGTTCAATTTGTGGATATTTTTTCTAATTTTGGTTAGTTCAATTTCTGGACACTTTTTCTACCTTTTATTCATTCTTTTGAGTTAATTTACTGGAAAGGAAAATTTTTGTATCTCTTCCTAAAATTTTACTACAACATTCTATTATGTAATCCGTTATTAATTATTCGTTTGCTTCTTATAATCTCATGCAAGTGTATTACAGCTTGCAAATAGTAATCATAGACGATACTATGACATTGCAAATATGTAGACGCAGGAGTTCTTACTTCTTAACGAAAAACTTAAAAAAATGTATAAACAAAATAATGGACTTTCAAAACATTCAAATCGTTCACCATCTAGACCACTTTCAAATTCACAAATGATACAAAAATCATCGTTAACAGTTTCTTTCTAAGTAATACATTTCTTTCTTACGAAGAATATATAAAATTTTATAAAAATTCCAACCTACAATCCTTTTGCAGCAAAATAACATACAGCTTTTTGCAAAAAATAATTAATTAGACATGATATTGCCTATAACAAGAATACATTGTCAAGCATAACAAATTCCATCGTTCGCTGAAACTCTTCATAAATGATTCTATCAAATGTCTACATTATTGCAGTCACTGTGCAGGCGTTAGGCAATGCAACGAAGTACACTGAAATTACGTAGTTTCATAGTAGAAAAGCTCTTAAGGCCTATAGCCGTCAGCCTGGAAATAATTCAATCGTCGCTGGAGGATGGCGCAGTTTCATTTTCGGAATGAAGCTACCGCATATTATGTTTAATCTTGGTTCGTCTCGTCTCCGCGAACCACCGAAATGTCCTGGAAAGCTCAACTAGGATAACTAACATTAGTCTCGAGCGTGTTGTGCGACAATTCACTTTGCCAAGACATTCTCCCAATTGTTTTCCGACTTATTCTTTTTCACTCTTCCTATTCATTCGTTACTTTCTTTATCGTCTTTCTTTCCTTTGCAAATACTGGGCCTTCTGTGCTCTTCCTCGTAACAACAGGAAACGTGCTGTATGCAGATCGATATACCGGGTGGGCCACGGCAAACAAGATGCTGGATAAATTTTCTCAAAAATGCCATTTTTTTTCAACGTATTTTATTTACACTGTGTGTTTATATTATTTCCTACTGTGTGTTTGTAGTAGAGATCGATGTGCATTTAAACACGTATAATAATGTGATCTTTAAATGATCTTGGATTCTTGAATTTTAAATCAAACGTGAAACTTTCTTTCAGTTTTTGCCATTTCTTTCGTACAAAATTTTTCTTATACTATATTTTATATTTCTATATTTTCTCATATCATGATAGTTAAATAGAGAAGATAATTAGGTGGCCCACTCAGTATGTATTTAGTATTACCTTGAAACTAATGAAATTTAAGAATTGTGTTCGAATGTTTAAATAAAGGAAGATATTTGTTTATGTTACAGTGTGATTGGAAAAATTCAGTGATTACGAAAATATACGATTTAATCAAATTTAAATTAACACCGTTTATGTTATATTCTCGACAATTTTCTTATAAAAAAATTCAATTTTTCTCTGCATTTTCTGGTAACATAGTACTTCTGGAGTATGTGTCTAAAGTATTTTGCTAATAAAAATTGAAATTACATATTACAAATATCCTTTTTCTACTCTGCACTGAAGAATACTTTTCTTCACCTAACAAACATTTCCTCTATAATAGAAAACAACCTAAATTATTAAACATACTTTGAAATAATTATTCAAGATTCTTTTTTCTTCACCTAACAAACGTTTCGTCTATAATAGAAAATACCCTAAATTATTAAACATACTTTGAAATAATTATTCAAGATCCTTTTCTTCATATTTCATTGAAACGAAGAAAGTAAAGTTTATACAGAAATGTTAATACATTTTAGAAAGTATCTCGTCTTCGTGTACGCACAATTTCTGTCAGAACTCCATCTTTCTCAGTTTTATTCTGAAGGTAACGTTCCCCCATGTCACAAGTTTATCTTACCTTTACGACTCTCAGACGTCAATCCGCGTCAGGAACCGGCAGTTTACGTTCCCTTTGCTTTTTCTTTAATTTCCCCGTTCCTCTTTGCGCCATCGATCCCCTGCCCTCCCCTCTAAATCCCATAAAAGACGTCACTGGTTGCAAGTTGTGCTTTGCTCGTATATGAGCCACTCAGAAGCAAAGATAATTAACTCGACTTTTTGAAATTCTTCGAATTTTAGTATCGAAGCTCATGCTTGGTGCTTAACTCTTCATAAATGACAAAAATTTAATAAATTATCATTTGATGGATTGTGACGAGGATATTGTTAAATCATTCAAAGCTATAACAATTCAATAAAATGAAAGCTGACATTTTGTAGAATTTCAAAGTGTCAAATTCTTCTATGATTGTGTATCTTTTAAAAGCCAAACATATTTGAAAGGCATATGTTATCCTTTTCTTGTTTTTTTTTATTCATATTGTATTGATCAGTATTAGACAAAATGAGGAAAGATTAATTTTCAATCTATTTTAGGACAAAAATAATTTATTTATTGCTGTGGCTTATGTTGTGTATTTTTTTATATTAACTAGTAACTTGTTATTTTAGTGATACTTAGCTGAAATAATTTGACAACAGTTAAACAAATCACAACTGAAATGTGCAAAATTAAAAAATTTTTAAATGTACCTTCAAAAATATTTGGTAATATTGGCATCGCCATTATTTACTTAGATAAAACTTTCTTAAATTCAATTACACAAATGCAATACGAACATTTAACGGTACTCGGCAGAATCTGAAATTTGATAAAATCACTAAACAAGTATAATTTCATCCTTCTCGCTATGATTCATTCTCTCAGATGGAATTTCTTGAAAATATTTAAAAATACGTTTAGTTAATTAAAATTTGATCAAACTATCCCTTTCACTGTGATTCACTTTCTCAGATGGAGTCTCTTAAAATATTTCCTACAAAAAATATTTGAAAATACGTTTAGTTAATTAAAATTTGATCAAATCACTCCCCTCTCTGTGGAATTTAAATTATTTGGAATAAAGTATTTCTTAAAAGACTCGAATTGTTCCATCAAAATTTCAGGCATCATTTAAACTAGAGATCTAAAAATCTTCAAACATCTTCGAACATGCATACCTCGCTTAGTGTCGTCCATGCAAACAATTTTTCCGCACATTTCCAGACACCGTGCCAGTCTGTGTCAGAAACATCATGCCAACTTTGTTCGTACGTTTTTCTTTAATTTCACCCCTCCTCCGCCTTCATTTCGTACACCCTTCGTGAACACCAAGGCGACGTCGTTGATCCTCTTCCCGTCTCGCGTTCCCTCTGTGTCCAAGTCCCCGAGGATGAAGAGATCAGAGGAGAAAGAGATATGGATCGACACTCGAATTCCTCTGGTAAAGGATCCACCCTTCGCTCGGTCATTTTTCTTATCCGCCGCGTATCCAAGTCGCGGTCTAACAAACTAGATTCATTAAATTCGACACCGATCGTCCATTCACTGCCGTTTCATTTCTCTTTGCGATATCCAGGTTGGCCGGGACGCTGATTTAAAGGGAATTTCTGTGAAACTATGGATCGTTTCGTCGATTAAGCCCTCTGAAATTTATCACATCGGTGCTTAAAGGCAGCTGTTTAGATAAGATTCTACGAAATTAGAATTTTTTCTGCTTTATTTCTTTAGTAAATTTACAATCTACTCGTTCTTAGAGTAGTTGACAATTTCACTATCGATAGTTCACCTTTAGTTTTCTGGATCAGGTCCTTTGGTCAATTTTCAGTACGGGTTGATTTATTAGTTCTCTAATTAGGAGACTTTCGAAGACTGAGTTTCGGTTTTTGTGTTCTAGGGCTACGAAATTCAAAATGCAAATTGATTAATATCAGTGCTTCAAATTAATTAGAAATTAAAGTTAATGCTGATTTCTGTTCTGTACTTTTGTCAGAATTTTGATTAATTGTTTACGTTCATTGCTCTTCATGAAGTAATAATTTTTTATAATAGCTCTGTTGTACGTTAAATTCGGGTTTCTAATGAACGAAGGATGATTTGAATTCCTTTGGAAAATTTAATCTGAATAGGAAATGTGTCACAAGCCTTGTTAATTACATGGATGGTTATATTGCATTCTCAATTTTGCAAAATAGATGTTTCAAGCGTGGAAGTACGTCGAAAAATACAATTTTGCAATCATAAAGGAAACAAAACGAATTATTACGTCGAATATTGTATGTAAAATATCGATATTTTACGCGAACAATTTGTCAATTGTGGAATACAATATGTTGATTGAAACGCGATATTTTCATGTTTAATTTATTCTTGACAAACTGCAGAAACTCACGAAGCTGATAAAAATTTCAAAAATGCGTAAAAATTGTCATTATTTGCTTGATCAAAAAATCATTTGAGCCTAAACACAAAAAGTGTTATACTTTTAATAGAAAATATTTTCCACTGTCCTTTGTCAAATATAACTATTCTCTTTTCTCACGTAATTTTGTTAAAAGATAAAAATCGAACAGCTTATCAAAGATACAAATTTCTAGCTACGGAAAATAAAAGTTTCAAAGGTTAAGCGTTTTTCACATTAAGCACAAAATTATTGCAATAATAACACTCTTATTCTCGACTGAGAAAAAAAAAGAAATACGAAAAGACGAAGGACGTAAAGTATATTGAGTTCCCTTTAGAGCTGCCAACTTTCCCTGATGTTTGGTACAGTGACACGAGAAACACCACGCTAAATCATCTGTCGCCCCCGAATTCAGCCCTGTAGCAGCGGCGGGAACCTTAAGTCTCGGCCTGTCTGTCCGCCGTCACTCAGACGTGTTACGAACCGACCCTACGTGGCTTTTCACCCCGAAAACACCATGTTTACGCCTAATCACATTTCTCTAGGGCAATTTATTAAAAAGACACTGTTTACGTCGACGATCTTGCCTTAATGATAACTCTTCGTCGTCGAGTTTAAAACGGTGCAGTGTTGTTTTTCGATCTGCGATCGAAGACAATTTTTGGAGACTCCGTTTAAGAGGTACGCGATTCTGAGTGATGTGAAAAGTTTAGATATGTATAAAATAAAATGCATTATTATGTTTTTATTAGTCACGTGTCTTGGATTTTTATAAAAGATTTTTTCAATTATAAACTTCATTCACGTTCGTGAAACCAAAATGAAAAATTCAACCTTAAATAACGATTACGGCAGAAGTAGTCGAAATTTTGTCATAATTGAAATAGCTATAGCATCGAATGGATGATTAATTTGACAACAGCCGAACAGATCAGAACAGAAACATACGGGAAAAAACTATTAAACAATTATCACCATTATCTCCTTACATAAAGGTTTCTCAAATTCAATTACCAAAACGCAGCAGTAACACCTAACCAGATCTCTGTCTCCTCGTTCTACCAGCAAATCGCTGTACTCAAGTCTGAAAACACACCTAAGCAATTTGCCCAAGTAATCCCATTTCATTTCCACGATCCAAACTCAGCCATTCACCTTCCCTTTGTATCTCCTTACCTCAAACATTCCATCATCGCGAACGTCTCTGTAATAAGGCAAGCTCCACTTAAAAAATCCGCTCGAAAAGAGCAGAGGAGAAGTGAAAAAAAAAAACAACAAAAGAGAAAAAAGAAGAAAGGAAAGCATAGGAACAAATTCTAGCCGATCTCGGTGCTGCGAGTAAGCTGCGGGACAAAGAGATTCCTTGCAGAAGTGGATGGTAAAAGGGTTGACCCAATAGAAAGGATTATTGCGCCCGAGCCGAAGAGGCGCTAGGTAGGGGTTGCGGGTGGAAATAAAAGTACCGAACAACAAAGCAGCCGAAGCTGGAAGTCGATCCGGCGCGTTGCACCAAAGAATCCAAACCCTCTCTCACCCTTCTCGGCACACAACCTACTAGGAAGCTTCCACCACCACCACCGCCGCCAGTACCGCCGCCGCCGCCGCCACCATCACGTCTACCACCACCGCCGCCACCGCCTTCTGCCCTTCTTCGCTCTCTTTCACCCCCCGCCAACCCCTTACCCAACCGCTGTACCCATCTACAACGAAGGCTGGCTGACGTTCCCGCAGGAGGAACATGGCTCCCAGGCAGGATCCATCCTTCCAGCTACCCCTCGACTCTCTCTACCCCTCCCCCGTGGCCCGTTTTCTCCGACACCCCCACCTCTGCCGGCTGGTTGGCCCCTCGTTGCATTTTAAATCAAAGCCCCGGAGGTAACGCAATCACCAGGCATCACGACGCTTCCACAATTTTCTACTTTAAGCTACTTTATGTATTAGTACCCCTACCGTGGGTTCTCTCTCTCTCTCTCTCTCTTTTCTACCAGCGTCGGATCCGCAGCAGCAACAGCAGCAAC
>NW_017100752.1:543150-560752 GCF_001263275.1 Habropoda laboriosa | reverse complement strand
CACTGCTGCTGCTACATTAGCCTTCCAACGACCCCTCCTCCTCCTACTCCTCTGACAACCTCGCTCCGAGACTCAGTCTTTTACACTCCGACAGATCCTCTCGCACCCTCCGCCCTCCGCCCCCCTGCACAGCCTCCCGGCTGTGGCGTAACAAGGTTATTTTATTAAACAACCTCCGCCACCCGCGCCTCGCCGCTGTTGGAATTCTAGCTGGACCAAGCTGGAAGGATTCAACTGGGGGCGTAAGTTGAGACCAAGGGTGCACCTTGCGCTGATACAACTTGAAGGAAGATTTGCAGGTGGTTCGTGGGATTGAGAAATCGGGTTGTGACGAGGGATGGTTGAGTGATTGGTTGGGATTGGGGAAGTAGGTTGATGGGTTTCTTGAAGGTTCGCGTGGTTGTAGGGTGTTCATTTCGAAGGAGGATGTGGGATATTTTTGTTTGGACTGATTTACGTAGTGGTCGATGCACCTTTGCCGACGTAAAAATCTCAATCTCTCGTTTTCAATGTCCTTCTGTTTCGTAAATTGGTGTTGTGGGAGGAAATTGTCAGGGGAGCGGGAAAAGTGAAAATTGGGGGAATATGAGGGATGAGGTAGAACTTCAATACCCAGTTAATGCAATTTTTATTAATATTTATTTGGACTTTTGTTAATGCAGTTAGGGCATTTTCTGTTAACCAAGGCTGGTTGCTGTATCTTCAGTTTTTAGTGGCGACTTCCAATCGTTGCAGTGATTGTGGCGCCTAATCTTAGGAAACTAGCGAATTAATTCCAAAGTGGACCACCAAACTGCGAGCATAATTTTTTCCGGTGTAAATTAGGGTCGGATCGTAGAGATTCATTTGAGCCTTTCTTTCTTTTAGAGATTCAAATTTTTGTGTATGCAGAATTAATGGAAATTATTTGAAATAAAAATGTTTAATTTTAGTGAAGTTACGTTTTTTCAAAATGAACGGTTTGAACCTCGGAATTCCTGAAGTATTAGTGGATTTTAATGTCTCGAGTGAATTTGAAACGACAATTGTGAAGATTATACTGAACAATATTTTATAGGTTGTTGAGCCGAATGGAAGAATGTTTCTTTCATCGTTGAAGGAGTTTGTTAAAGAAGCATTGTGTGAGGCGGACTGTAATTGTTACGAGAAAACACAGTGAAGAACGTATTTTTGGTGTTCTTATCTGTTTATTCTGCGCTTTCAGCTGGAATATTCTGTGCACGAATAGAATTTTTCTTGTTATTGCATTAGATGGTATCTTTGTGTCCATTTAAACAATGCGATTCAGTGTTTCGATCCATAATAATCGACTTATTTTACAGCAAAAAAGATATTTTCTACTTTTCTAGATATTCAATAAAATATCCTAAGAGTTTCAAGAAGATCTATTCAAATGTTTCTTAAAAAAAAATTCACAAAAATCACCTTATTTTTAGGGAGTTAAACTTAAGAATAGAATTTAAACATGTCAATTCTAGTAACCCTAAGTGAACAAAATTGCAAATAATTCCAAATTATTAAAATATAAAATATTTCGCAACTTTCAAGATTTGCAACTCATTTCTCGCAATAATCTTAAACTAAAAATTGATAAATCCTTCCAACTGAATCATAAGATCACGAACAGCCGGAATTGTTTCAACGTTATCTCCTTCATTCTCATCATAAATATACGTATATACATATACACTACCGATCAAATGTTCGGAATCACCGAGCATTGCAATTTGCACAAAAATTTCCAGAAAAAAGGTCAGCGACTTTGAGAATTTTTTATCGTTCGAATCAATTGATAAAATGTAGAATTGAGATAAACTTGAAATCCATAAAAAATCAGCAGCAGATTTAATATCGATGAAAAGTGGGAGGTGATTCGAAACTTTTGGCCGGCAGTGTATGTGCTTGCAAATTACTTCCATCGTTGGGAATTTAAAAGCTAGCACAGCAAAATGCTTCGGAAAACCCATTCACTCTTCGTTCGCGTGAAAGAAAATTATCCCAATAAACGGCGGGGAAAATTGGGGATATATAACTAGATATTTTCAGTAGAGCCGGTATCATAGGGGGTGGACAGAGGGTGAAATTCTCCACTGGTCATACGCGGTATAGGTGCTCTGTACGTGGTGTGTAGTTCGCAAGCGTGGCGTGTGTAATCTAGTCACCACGAAACGCGATTATTTTCCTAACTCGGTCTCTTGCTCTTTCTGTCCTTGTCTCCCTCCATCTCAATTTCGTTCTTCCATGTTCTTTGATTGCTTCCCCTCCCGTTTCTTTTCTGTCCCCTGTATTTATTACCGCCTTGCACACAGATCTATAGTGATTTCTTTTGCATCAGTTGTACGAATTAATTTCCTCACTTTTTTCCCGCAAACTTCAATGTTTATTTAGAAAAGTTTTAATCTCCCTTACTTTCGACGACTTCTTTCTGTTTAGGGTAATTAATGAATTCTCTGTCTGAGAAAATAATCTGGATAAAGTTGCCAAGATTTTGCGAGACTGTCTCGTTAATTTATTTACTTCTTTGTTCCTTGTTCGTTTCTTTTCGTTTCAAAGGATGAATGAGGTGGAAGAAAAATTGTTTTCAAACGGAAGAAATAGCAAAAAGAAAGTTTCACATTTGATATTAAATTTTAGAGTCCAATTAGAGTCATTTTGAAATTTTTCTCCCATTCTGTCCACCCTTCGAAACTATTTAAATTGTGTACAAAAATTTGTCTGCTACTGTTTTACGTGGCTCACCCTGTGTACACTTTGAATATGTACAAAATGTTCCGCGAAATATCTGTCCACCTCAAATATCTCCATTATTTCAAGCAAAAAGCGAGAGCGTAACTAGCAAAATTTGTATGGTTGCAAGAAACATATGCAATATGATGACAAAAATCTTTACAAATGGTGATAGAAAAAATCTGGAAGTCAATTTTTTTTTTTAAACCCAATTCGATAGAGTGGTAAATTCTGAGTACAAAAGTACTAGGGTACACTTGTCCTCAAACTCGCAATTATTGAGATATTCGACGGTGTCCATTCATCTTCGACTTCGCCATTGGAAGAGACTTAACCCTTTCGTGACCAGTTAAACGCATACGTCCCACTTGACTAGTCGAACGAAAAATTGATGCCAATTTAATATCTGTTCCCGACACGACGATCGATAGACAAGTAAGAAATTCTTGAAAAAAAAAAAGAAGAAAGAATAATTCGGTCACGAAACAGTTACCGTTAATTTTACCATTATGAATATATCGAAATTTTCCTCCGTTTCACTGTTTCACGCAACATACGATACTTCTCTTATTTAATACTTTCCTTCTCTTTTCTCACACCACCACCTTTGTATCTCCACATTTTCCAATTTATCCTCATTCCTACCGTTCCTTCCAATTTCTTCCCCTTTATTTCCATGTCTCTTATTCTTTTCCTCTCTCGCCCATACCTTTGCGTTCGCGCCGGTGTCGTGTCACAGTATTTTCCTATTGCCTCGACTTATACGCGTTCTCCCGGGCTATCCCCCGAAGGGTTGGAAGAATCAAACGGAAAGAGAATATATGGACGCAGATAAGTGCGTGGCTCCGATGTTGCTATTTGACTTGGAACCGTCATCGAGCCCAGGCTTCGATGTGTTTCCTAGCCGATATACCGGGGGAATCTTGAGTTTCCCAGCAAAGTGCGATTCGATAGGGGATGAAATTGGAGCCGATCAAACCCGGGAAAATTGCGGAAAAATCGAGACGTCTGATTCCTTCTATCAGATTTTATAGATTTCTCTTCCTTGCCTTGCGCTACTTGCAACTTCTATTTACTTTCGTGGAGAAGTTCGCTCAGTTGAAGTTCCATTTCAATCATTTCTCGCTTATAACGGCAGAAAATAGTGTAGCGTAATTTTCAATTTAAATGCGGTTTCTGTTCATGTATGTTTCACACGGGTGAGGTTCGATGTATCGAATTATAATTGATGGGAAGACGAATGTTTCAAGGAAACTGAGGAAATTTTAAGGGAACTTAAAACACTTGTTGTTTGTACAAGTGGAAGTTTTTTTAATATTATTTTTGAATAATAAGAATGTTAATATTTGCAGTAACACTGTCAAAAATAGGAATATTAACAATAAGAGGTGTAATCACACATCGACATAAAATTCAGGATTGTGAGAACTGTGGTAATTTTAAAAATCAATCGTTCTGTTATTGTACACCATGAAAAAGGAATTAATATAAAAATTGAGGCTCTTCTAAATCTATTGTAAGAGTATAGTAACACATAAATGTCATTCAAATTATTTTCCGTTCAAACAAATTTTTAACCTGCATAAAAATCCGATATTTAAAAATTCTTGACATACTGACATAAAGTAGCATTTTATCGATTTAAAGTTTCCCAGAAGATTATACACAAAAAATGTGTACATGGTCAGAGTGATTCCTCTACTTTGATAACTTCAAATGACACAAAAATCGTCATAACGGTGTAACTCACAATTTCTTTGCTCCGAGAAACAGAGAATCTTATTAGAAATTATAAAATAAATTCCACAGCACCAAATTTTATACTGTATCGTATTGTCGCAATTACAACTTACTTCACTTGTCTTTCAGCATTTCAGCACTAAAATCCAAATTTTCGGAAATCTGACTTTCACCACTATGACTTTAACCCCTTCAAATGTGGGATTTACTTGGATTTCGCAATTGAGGTTCAGAAAGTGTATTTTAAATAATAATAATAATATTGCTAGCTATAATAATGTAGGCATTCGGGACGGTTTATGGCTCGGCCTGCGCCTCTTGGCGAGTGACAGAGACCAGACCCCAAGTGCCCATCGGTTCGGGCCAAAACAGACTTTTGCCTCACGTCCTGACAACGAGGACAGTTCGTGCTTAGCTCTGGAAGGACCACCTCCTACAATAATAATAATATTATTAACAAAAGTAAAGAAATAAAATAAAAACCACTCTTCCCTTCTGAATCTTCCTCTCACGATCTCTCTTTCCACGCTTTCCACTCACGATCTACTCTTTTCCAAATTTAACCCCGCACTGCTATTTTCACCACGCCTTTTTTCCAACTTTTTCCGAACATTTTTACTCCCGACAAACGCACCCACTCTCTTGGTATTTTCTTGTGATTATTACAATTAAAGGCGGGCCTCGCGAAAAAGGGCCTGCTTTCTATCTGCACTTTTATCGCAGAAAAGTTTCTCGAGAAACGAAGGCGAACGAAGGAAAAAACGCTCGCGATCCTACATAAATATGCAGCGTATATTTTCCTCTACATTATTTTCATATTGAGATTTGAAGTTCATCTTGTGTGTTCAAAGTAAAGTAGATACTTCGCCGTTTTATAGAGAAACTGAAAAAACCATCGGAAAAAGTTGAAAAAAAGCTGTGATTGAAAACGTAGTAACTTATTCGCCGTATCATTCCTTCCGGTAAATAACAATATCTTTTTATTAAACATATTGAATTCGTCTCAATGTCCGCTAACAGATGGTCCCAAAAAGAAATTAAGTGCGCTGTAATCATCTTAAAGGCCTCTTTGAACCATATTATGCGACACAAAAAGAATTTCGATCGGTCCAGTGACAACAGAATGATCTAAATTAATCCCCTTGCTACTGGACCAATACAAATTCTTTTTTTTTTTCAATACTTTGGTTCAGAGAGACCAACGAGCTCATTACAGTATATTTTTTGTAGGTCATTTCTTTCAAAGTTATCAAGGTTACATTTAGTTTTTTAAACCTGCTTCATAATTTTTTTTCAGTGGACAAAAAGTATCATAACATACTTGTTTCTAATCATTAGAACAGGAAAATATGTTTTGAAAAAGTCCTGCACTGTAATACACAAAAACGGTGTTATTGGTCTGACGTTCCTATCTGTTGCTAATAGCTGTCCAAGATATGAGTTAGTACATTAACGATCTTTCGAAAAAGTAGCTGCAATCATGGATCGTTAGAATAAGTAGGAAAAAATTGATATCGTAAATTGATAACGTAATGCTGCAATGACACAGTAATGATACCGATAAAAATCGTCACACGATTCGATGTGCCCTCGAAACATTTCAGGGAACGGGATAAATCGGCAAAAACGAAATCGTTCAAAAGTTCAACCTGACGATTCTAGTTCCAGTGATCCTCATATCAGTCATCTAGAAATTTGCAAAAAATAAGTAATGCTGCAATGGCACAGTAATGATACCGATAAAAATCGTCACACGATTCGATGTGCCCTTGAAACATTTAAGGGAACGGGATAAATCGGCAAAAACGAAATCGTTCAAAAGTTCAAACTGACGATTCTAGTTCCAGTGATCCTCATATCAGTCATCTAGAAATTTGCAAAAAATAGTGGCACATCGAATTCCAGTGTTTTGGATATTACGAATACTTTATCATGAATAATTTATTATAAATAAGTGACACTGTCCAGTCTGTATATTAGTTTACAATTTTAATCTTCCCCTTAAGTGCTCACTTCTATCTTCCGTCCAGAGCTTCTTGTGAAAGATATAAGAAACTTTGGACTTATTTTAGAGAAAGACAATTTTCAACTATTTGTAGCTCACAGCAACGTCGACCAATTTCCATGAAATTTTCAGCATGCATACGATTGACACACATCTACAAAACATACGTTTCAAATTTTCACTACAAGCTCAGATAAAAAGTTTGCAAGAAGCAACCCTTAAAATTTTTTTCGCGGTTCCCACAAATTGCACGTTTTCCCAAATTGTTTCTACCTATAATCTAGTAAACTGATCCTTCCAACTTCTCCCAAAAACTCCAGCAATTTGGTCCAATTTAAAAAAAATTACATCGCTCTAAAGTATGTCTGAATATTAGCAACAGTAACTGTACATCTTCGACAACAATTTTTCCATTCACGCGCCTGCATAAACAGCATCAATTCGTCAACGTCAACAAAAAACCTCGCGTGCGAGTAGCATTTAACGTGAAACCGTCTACGAAAAAACAATCCCCCAAACCGTTGCCTATAGGCCCGCGGAACGACCGCGACGAGACAAACGATATTTGTCCCCGTACTGAAGTTTGTTCTTGTCCTTTTCAGTGGGAACTTGGCCGAGGGTCTGTGCGCGCGAGCCAGGAACAGCGTCCAAGAAACCGCCTGAAGGAGGACAACCGTGTTCGCTGCAGGGTAAAGATGGTTCTCGGGAAGGACAAAGAAAAGGACGAACGAACGAACGACAACGAAAACGTCGTTGGAGGGCGGCTGATACACACGAGAGAATCACTATGGACGAGGGGTAAACACGATTTACACCATGACGACTATTGCCTCTCCTCTCGTCCAAAGTGCTACGCGTAGCCCTGCGAGGGTGAGTTACAACACACGGGGAGACACTCCGGCAGCCGAGGTAGGGATGTTTGTCGTACGCGTTATTTGGCCAATAAAACCACGTGGCGGGTCCGCCACCCCCGCGTACGCGGCTCCCGCGACGCGATCAGCCCGGATGGTCGAACAGAGAGATGAAATCGTAGACCACGCCTCGCGGGTCGCTCGACGCCTGCGTAGTTCCGCCTATCAAGCACGCTTTCGCAGCCTGGCCGTCGACGAGACACTGTACGGCGACACACAATCCATCTCTGGGACCCTCTTGAATGAGTTCGAACGCGATTCCTCCGGTTTTTCGGCCTCCACGGAACCCGGATCACGCTCGTTAGAACGCAATTGCCGAGGATACGGATCAGTGCACGATTCGCTGGTAACCGCAGCAGCACGCACCGTCGTAGAGGTGGACCTGACCGAGTTCAGAGAGAGAGAGAGAGAGAGCCAGGACACAACTGTCGAAAATTTCCGCGAACCGGAATTTCTGTGCTCGTCGACTGGGAAGAGTGGACATGGTGACCGGAGTTTCGGACAGACTGGATTGAGAACTGTGTTCGAGAACGGGAGGGAGGATAAAAGGCGGGGATCCGAGGAAGTTGGTGATTCGTCGAGTCGATGATAAATGATTAATTAGCTCGAGGTTAGAAGAGTTTGACGAGGAAGCTTGGATAGTTCTTGTTCCCCGCACGACGATCAGCTGATTCGTCGATCTATCGACTTGTTCGAGCTGTAAACAAGAGAAAGCTTGTTAGACGTGTTGAAAAAGGATCTAGTAATACCCTATCGAAAGAGAAGACTTGACAATGACCAAGAATATCGTCAGAATCGTAGAGAAACAGTGTGTTAACCGATCGACGTAACTTAGTGTAGAAAAATCGTGCGAGAAGGAAGGACATCGAGCAGAAAGTATCAAGACAGTCTCGATGTTTACGAAGTATGGACAATCAAGTTCTCCCCTTGTTCGAGTGACGCAGATAGCTTGTGTCAGTGTGAAAGATAGCAGCAGTAGATTGTCGTTGTGTCAGTGAGAAAAATTTTTCGTGACCACTGTTGGCGCGGAGGGAACATTTGGGATAGATTGTGGGACTCGAGATCGCATCGCTCGAGAAAAGGTCTTAGAAGGTCGACGGTGACACGCGAGGGTGCGGAGGAAATCGGGAAAGTGTTGTTCAGCCACGAGTCCAGGATTCTCACCCCCGGAGGCGGTACAATTTCACCCGGGGGCGCGGGGCCGCCCGCGAGCCCTTCTTCGGGACACTATCATCCACCTACGCACAGTCCGCCACTGGTCAAGGTGAGTGATCGCCAGTTTGCGTATTTTCCACGATTCTGAGGACAATTTCAGAGCAGGCGCCTGGTCATAGTTAGTCTACATTGATGTTCTAACTGGTAATCTTTAGTGTGACTTTCTTGCGAAGTTTCTTCTTTCTTTTGTTTAACCCTTTCGTTGCTGCTGGCGCCTTTGCACTCCACTGGCGCTATTAATAATATGCTTTATAACTCCGGTCAAACTTTATTTACATCAACGTGACGCAAATTAACGAAAGAAAAACAAGTGAATAAGTGTGATTTTCGAAAGAAACTTTTTCTTTTTCAAAAATTTCAACGCAAACGTGTGTTAAAATTGCCGGTCGATGGTATGAAAGAACGTTCAGAGTGCAAAGGGTCGATTTTCATTTTAATTTAACAGAAGAAACTTTGTAAACGATACGGCCAAAATAGAAAATAGGATATTGTTCATCTGTCAGGCGCGTTATGTGCTAAAATCTGTCGCAGCGAAAGGGTTAAAACGTCGTTTATTATCACGTACAGCTACCGTAAGGAGCTTTTACACTTGTGGCATATTTATAGTAGGTACAATATAGCGTTTGGGGGATTTGGGGCGCCCCTGATGGGTGTTATCTATTTTTCATTCACCTATCGTCCTCAGTCCAGTGACGGAGACGTGGATGGATGGTCTGAGAAGTTTCGCGATGGTTGCAACTGAATTAGTTATACAGTGGGATCCGGTTATTATAATCACGGATACTGTTATCAATCGGCTGCTGTTATCACAATCAGTTGGTCCCGAAACACTCTATAAAAGATCAGTTAAAAATAATCCCTCTGTTGTAACATAATCAAACTTCGACAATTGGTATCAATTGTGACAATTACACTTGCAAATTAACGGTAAGAATTTCTATGGAATTCGTACGAAATGGTCCTTTATTCTTATCAAAAATTGCAAGTTCCAAAGTGATCGTAACAAGCAGATTTCACTGTATTTCTAAAGATGCTTCGTTTAGTATGTTTTATGAAAGTGTTAACGCAAACAGATGAAGATTTCCGTTTTTGCTGTCACCTATCGATAATGAGAAACTTATTACAGTGTTGTAACTATCTGAAACTCATTATCTGAAACGTCTAATCGAACTGAGAAACCGAGAGTTTTTGTTGCATAAAAGGATTAAAATTCTGATTCTAATTTACTTTTTATTCCATAGTTTTTAGTCGCGTTATAATCGCGGTATCATGGTTAAACGAATCCTCGTTGCCTCAAGTTTTTAATTAATGCAACAAACCGAGAGTTTTTGTTGCATTAAAGGATTAAAATTCTTGCTTCTTATTGCATATTTATCAGTCCTGTTATAATGTAACGTTTATGATTAAATGAAGCTCTTTTTTAATATTTTACCTACCTATGCAAGCTGGAACTACGTGTAATATTTTCAGTTTTTTCCTTTCTACGAAGGAGAATCGTGAAGTAATGAGGAATATTTATGTTTATAGTCACTTTTTACAATATTAGTGACTTCAACGAGTGATTTTCCTTTTTCTCTGCTTTTACTGATTTAGGTGATTCCTTTTAATTTCAAGCGAAACGAAGGACAATACTGACAGAAGGAATTTTATTTCGTCGAATTATAGTAATCGCAGCCACACGGATCGATAGTTTTTCAATTTCTGTATAGAATTTAAATGAAAAATTGGAATTCTCGCCATAAATATTTGACACAATTTTTTAATCGAAATTTCAGGTAAAACGAAGAATCGAATTACAGTAATCATAGCCACATGGATTTTTCAGAAACTTTTACATAGAATTTGAATAAAAATTAGAATTCTCATAACAAATATTTTACAGAACTTTTCAATCGAAAAATCTTTTTCACAGAATTAGACAATATTTAAATCCAAATCTTTCAAAATGTTTAAACTCTTTTGTTGCGCACCGTCACACCGACAAGTTCCTCAAATAAATTAATTCAGGAAAGGATTTCTTTAACTGTAACCGGTTCGAACCAAGCTAATTTACCAATTTGAACCCGCTATAATAGCATTTGGCTATATTTTCAATTATGTTTGATGGGGTGCTCGAGAAAATTGGATAATATTCGGAAGAATCAAGTGTTTCAATCGTTTCGGTACAATTGTAATGGCAGGAATTGTTAATTCTGTCTAATGCGTATGTACTTTAATGTACTTGCAAATTACATTCTTCAACGATGCTAAATGCAACTTCGCTGTTACCATTTCCCACAATTTCTTTGCCGTCCATTCGTCGTCCATCTTTAACACTCGCGTTAGTGCGCTAAATTGTATAAATAAAAAGAATGCGAAAAATATCATTATCAGCAAATTTTCATAAACGAAAAAAATTCAGGTGGAAGTTGATAAATCTGTCTGCTTAGAAACTATAGTGAGAGACATAACTGTAGCTGGATTGTAGCGTCCGACGGATCAGTATCTCGATGCTTAACACGAAATAGTTTCATTTTATAATTTTTAAAAAAATTTATTGCGTTTAATTAATTGTAGAAATATTATGAAAAATTAGTATGATATAACCGTTTCATTTTTACGTCACGTTACGTAGTATACTTTAATTATTATTGTGAATTACATAAGCGAACTTTTTATGGTATGTTTGTCGTTGTAAAATGTTGCTTTCTAAATTTGAGATTAATTAAGAAAGAAATGATTCATGTAGATCGATTTTGTATTTCGAAACGTGATTTAGATTTGTTTCGGCTCTTCGTATTAACCAATGAATATTAATCAATATTCATTACCTATTCGACTCATTAAAACCGAATTAAATTATCGATAACAAAAATGTTTACCATTCGTGTTTACAAGGTTTGAAACTTTGGCCAGTGCTTTGATTCTTTGGGTATTAAATCGGTTTCTTTAAATATATTCCAGTTCAACCGTATTCACACGATTTACACAAAATTATTTATTCCGATGTTGTTGTAATAAACATTGTTATAAAAGATTCTTCAAATATGTGAAAAATTTGTCCAAAGAAATTATCTTAAAATAAAATATCATCTGTAAAAAAATATATTATTCTTTGCATAAGGAAAACTTAAATATATTTTTTATTACAGTGAATTAGAGAACATGTAAAAATTTCAGATTTGTATGTTTATGTTTAACAGAAACTTGCCGTTTCTATTACCTTCAATTAGTTTTTTACTAATTAATAATGATAATTACAGTTTTATTTTATCGGTATAAATGTGAGATTTACAAGTATTAATTAGTTCTAGAGTTCGTTTCGGTTCGCTTCATTTTTCACTTTAAGTCACTTGTTTCCAAGCTACAATTCAACCAAACACCAGAAACAGTTGGGTCAACTACAACTATCATTCGAACTCAATTTCGCGAGGGCATCGGGTCCCCGAGTGAACACGTCAGAGTATTTAAATTCGCTGTCATCACTGGCACGTATTTGCTCATTCATTTGCTTCGTTTTTCGATACCCTATAACATTTGAATAATTCTTCACAACTTGTCGTTGTTAATTTTGACACATGGTTGAGAGAACCAAAGCACAAATTAAGCGGCGTTAACAGTAGTAATGAAATATTAAAAGTATTTAAAATGATTGTTAATTTTAAAAAAATGTTGCAACAAACATTAATTCTTTTTTCTTTATATAATTTAAGGCCGCATCAACATTTTCGTTATTAGCGACTATAGTCAGTGGTTATTTTACATTTCACAATAAAGGTTTATTCTGTGAATAAGTTCGATTGCTTTCTTGAGATTTTTTTGTCTTTCAAAAATTTCTTCAATCTTTACTTTCGCAATTTTAACGAATATTTTAACACTGTTAATACTTTTACTCAAAACTAATGAAACAGTACTACTGCTATAACAGTCGAAATTACTTCTTCGTGTTTGTTGCAAAAGCCACTGAAATTTGTAAGAATTTAGTTTCTGAAATTGAATAATTTTCTGTGAAGAATATTAGATTCTCTAAACATAAAATTAAAGTACATTAAAGTATCAGTGGTAAATATACGCAGGTTCCATTCATTTCGAGCACAGTACGTATCTTGGTACTTCAAAATTGTTACCCAATGAAAAAATTAAATTTGATCATACCAAAAAGAAGAGACACTGATATAAATTTTGGAAAAATGAAAACAAGTGTGCAAATATTAAAAAAAATACCAAAAGTGTAGCGCGGTTCATTTTAATTAAACACAATATAAATCGCAACCCTTATAAGAGGCCTCAAAAATTGCATACTTACCTCGTTGCACTAAAGAAGAACTAATGAAAACAATTTTAAATACAAATTAAATAATTCCATCTGTTCCACAACGTGATCTTGTCAACGTTAAGAAAATTCCGTCACCTCTCGCGTCTTGCCCCAAACGGGGTCAAATTATTTCACCGCGATCCATCACTTCGCGTTCATTTTCCTTCTCGCACGGTCGTTCTACCGCGGGGGTTCCTCCGCTTACCGTTTTCCAAGAGGGTGTCGAGCATAGTCGCGGGATAACGCGATACCACACGATGGTCGTCGCAGTGGAAAGCGGTTGCTCTTTATGGTCACGTAATAACTGGTCGGCCGTTGAGGGGATTTTCCTGGCGTAGAAGAAGAAGAAGAAGAAGTCGAACGAGCCGTGGGAAAGAGGTTGACGATGATGGGTATAAGGGCGGCTGTCTGTGCTCGTTTTCGTCAGCCGGCACCGTGAATCCCTCCGGGGACTCGAGCTGTCTACGGCTAAAGCATCCGCTGGAAAGCCGAGTCGGAACTTAACGCGGTATGATTTTTGTCGAATGATTCTTCCCTGCAGCTTTTGTGCCCGTTTCTCTGGCACTGTATAGAGATTTACGAGAATTGAGGAATTGATTAATGTTTCGTGTTAATTTGACCGCCGAAAATCTTAGAAAAGTGCCTCTATTCTCTTATTTATACGTGAATTGCACTGCTTTTTTGTTTTATTAATATACAGGGTGTTCCAGTTGTACTTTTAACTGCTGAAAATCACTCAACTCGCTATATGAAGGTGCCTCTATTTTTTTCTAGTCAATTCGTTACTTATTTATACGGGAATCTCACTGTTTTTTATTTTGTTAATATACAGGGTGTTCCAGTTGTACTTTTAACTGCTGAAAATCACTCAACTCGCTGTATGAAGGTGCCTCTATTTTTTCCTAGTCAGTTCGTTACTTACTTATCCGTGAATTTCATTTTCTTTTGTTTTATTAGTATAACGGGTGTCCCAGGTTTAATTTTAGCCACCGAAGTACGGCATTTCGTATTTTTGTTATAACTTTTTAACGAAGCTTCAAACGACCTATGTTCACATAACCATTTTTTCTTACTTATACCCATAGAACGTACTGACAAAGTTTCATCTGAAACAATTAGGACACCCAGTGTATACCTTAGAATATATGTCAAGATGTAGCGACCCAAGCTATGGAGAAAACAAATTGGTTCACTTTCTCATCGTTTAATGATATACAGTGAATGAGTGCTTCTGCTCGAAGAATATATCGATTAGCCATTTATATACATTAAGGAATTAGTGGCTCAGGTTTAGGGTGAGTGAAAATACAAAAAGCTTCATTTAGTCGTACTTGTATGACAATTGTGTTGAAACAAAAACATTTAAAGCCATTATCATCTACAATTTGTCCTTAATTGCACAAAAAATCTCATACTTAAAAGAATACTTATTATAGAGTAAATAAATTACATACAAATATTCCCCCAAAATTTTAGATCTATCAAATTATTAATTTTCGAAATTTTGTAACATTGAAAAATTACCATTTTGAGAGAACTATTTCAAACGTGTTAAATTTACGCATAACAACCATAACTTCTCGAATTCTGCAAAGGAAAAATACTTTCGAAACCTCAGTCTACATACTTAGTTAATAAAAGATAAGTTTAGACTTTTTCATCTCGAAGTATTGAACTACCCTCTTAAGGGATGGAGAACAAGATTACATCGAATCCGTGCCACAGAATTTCTTCAAATCAAGTGGAAATTCGAGTAGCTCGAGGCGTTTAGCGAGACAAAGAGTGAACATGATGCGATGGTTGATACAATTACAGTTAGAAAGTTCAGTTACTTACGCTGTTGATAACATAGTTGACGGATGAGGTGTAAGATGAAATATGGTAATTAATATGATGTTCAAAGTAGTTGGAGAATTGTGCGCTTTGATTAGATTAGCGGTTAATGATTATTCAGTTGTTCGAGAACTTTATGAGATAATCATTTTATTAGGCGATACAACTCAAATTGAATTGTATTAGTAGTTTCGAATGAATGAAAAGAACCGTAGAATATTTACAATTTTCTGGATGAACGGTATATTATTTTCAATACGAAAAACAATTGAAAATACGTATCAATGTTTACTTTTGAAAAATACCCTCATTTTTCCCAGAAAACTTTCTATTCTCGAATACGATATTTTCACGATGCAGTTTGCAAACTTTAACATCTTTCAGTCTTTTGATCTTGTAATTTATCAGTCAAAGAATTTTTTTTTCATTCACTATACCTTTAGCCAAAAAATTTCCAAATATTTAGAAGTTTCCCTTTGGGTGTATTAAAAGACACGTTTTCGTTATTTAGTAAAATTTTTCACAAAATAGTTGCTCCTAGAATATAACTATTTTCTGTGGAAATATCAAAGTAACACAAAATAAGTGATAAGTTCAACCTTGTCCGATTTTTAACTTAGACCACTTTCATAATCACCAGCAGAAATGTCCAATTGAACAGATTAGACGAGTGATGGTAAAAATATCGATACAAATGACTAACTTAAGAAATCTTATAATATACGATATTAAAGCTATTGGCTACAAAACAACACTACAATACAGACGGGTTAAACGGTTCAGTGTAATTGATGGATTTAATTGACATGCAGACTCAAGCTGACAGTCAGTATAAATATACATACGTCAGTATCACCGCAATTGTGGCTCTATTCGTTAAATAGAATATTCAAGAAAATTAAATACGGCGTTGGCATCGATTAAACAATTGCGTCGTTGTTTAATAGATTGAAATCGTAGTGTCGTGAATGAAAATAAATTGACATTTCAAAGTTCCTTACTGATTGATCCTTGAACCAGGGTTGCTTTCATTTTTTCGAAGGAGAAACGTATGAAATTCTTAGCAATCCTACTATTAAACGATAACAAACTAGGAGTGTACTATTTTTTTCTAAATATTGTTAAAAAACGGATATGAGATGAAAAAAAGGAATTAATATTACAGATTTTGAAAAGTAGCATACTGAAATAATAAGTGAAGAAAAGTATGTCCTCCTTCCTCTTCAGATATACTTATCAAACATCGAGGTATTCTGATCATATCAGATCGTTGCACGTAAAATAAGTAATTCATGAATGAAAATTTCAATTTCAATAACGTAGTCAATATTAAATTTTATTAATTAAAATAAGCTTCAACAGATTTAACACACTTTTGCCAAAGAATTGCAAATAAATTTAGTGTATTATGGAAATTTGAATATTGGCGATGAATTCCTCGAACGCATTTTTAATTTTTCAATATTCTTATTGCTGAGTATTTCTTTTGTTAAAAAAATTATCTACTTGCTTAAACATTTGCTGTATTAATATTTCGTGTGACCGTTTCAATTCGCAAAAAAAAAATCACTAGAATTTGGCAAGAATCCATTTTCTACTTTTAACATAACCTAACTTTTTCAGTCGAACAAGGGCTGTATTTAAAACAGTAGACTGTACGTTTCAATTTTTCGTATAAATAACAATCGCCATGATTTCAGTTTCTAAAAATAAGAATCACTCGAATTTGGCAAGAATCCATTTTCTACTTTTAACCTAACCTAACTTTTTCAGGTAAACAAGTGTTGCATTTCAAACAGTTAGACTGAACGTTTCAATTTTTCATACAAATAACAACCGACCTAATTTCAGTTCACAAAAATAAAATGGAATTTGCCAGTATGAGAACACCGCCATTTTATTTTCCCCCTAAGTTCATTCAGATCCAAAATCAGTCACATTGTTTCCTCTCGCAAGCAAACTCCAGAAAAACGAAATTTCACTTCCTCCCCAGTTTCTTCCGTGCAATTCAATTCCTCGCGTAATCATCTTACCAAAACAAGAAAAATTCCACGTGTATGCAAACAGATCTAAAATCATCCCTCCGCAAAGGTAAAGTTCTCCAAAGACGGGTTAGGGCGAAGGGTCGTTGCGGCCCTGCTTGCACACGCGCCCGACACTTTCGCTCTGATTAAGCTTAATTCATTCTCGCGACGAGAGAAGCAGGGGATATAGAGCAATAGAGAGAGAGAGAGAGAGAGAGAGCGCAAACGAGAGAAAAGACGTTCCAGTAAAACGGGCCAACGCCGGCCGAACCGGCGGCTCGCGCTGTCTGCCGTCCAATCCTGCCAACTTAACCTCATTAATAAATTAATTAGATATTATTGTGTTGGCAGCCAGGGCGGCAGCTGCGGGCCACCACTCCTCCTCCTCTTCCTTCTCGCCACTGTACGTCTTGGACCCGCAGATGATGCTCAGAACGCCTCTATATACGTACAAATGGGGGGTCAAGACCTGTGACGTCAGGTCTTGCTACGATCACGCGTGCTCAGTCGCATAGCCCGCACGTTTTTCCGTCTTCTGTATATACAACATAGAATACTTTCCTTTTATCGTAGGAACCGTTAGGTTATGGGTTGTGATATCGAGGGAAGGGGTAATTTGGACGATTTAGAGTGATGTACAAGGTACGTTTAGTTTGAGAGTGGTGCAAGCCCATTTTTGAGAAAATTGACGATATTGCTGCTACGGTTGGAAAGTGAGGTTAGGTTTTGGTTTAAAAAAGCGGTACAGTCTGGTGTGGAAGGAAGTATAGTTGTTGGGAGAAGTTGGAAATATATTTATTTTGAAAATTAAGTAAGTCCTGTAATTTGGATATCTTGGAAAATTTTTCACCTA
>NW_017100752.1:533696-543034 GCF_001263275.1 Habropoda laboriosa | reverse complement strand
TCCCTTTTTATTGTCCTCCATTCCACCACAATAAATTATTAAATTCAGAGTCCGGGAATTTTTGTTACACACTGTAGCAGAGTTTACGGATCACATGTTGCGCATCATTTTCATAATGTTTAGTATAATAAGTCATATCTACTGATCACGTTTATAGCAAAAAAGAAAATCAGTTTTTTCCAGGATTCAATTATAACCGCTAGTAGGTAATCTTCAAGAAAAATTGAAAGTCTTTAAATTTCAATTATAGAATCAATACTTAAACGAAAAATGAGAAAATAATGCAAAAATTATCAGCAGTTAATCCATAAAAACTTCACACTTTTTCCACAGTGTTAATATTCACAAATATAAAAATTTGTAAAATTTATGGAAAAAAAGTTTACCCATATTTTTCTCCAAAAATCTAAAAAAAAAAAGAAATATTCCATTATAGTTTATTTCGATTAGTTTGTCAGTGTTTGCATTGTGGATACGATCGAAAGTTAAATTTGCGGCGTTCACGTTTGGACAATAGATACGTTGGTTCCAAGTGAACCGGAAGTGACCAGGAAGATATAGAGAGATGGTAGAGACAGTCGCAAGATGGTTCCGTAACGGGGAATCCTAGCGAAGGAGCTGGTGCGGCGGTGCTCATTACGGGGTAGCATGGTGACTCGTAATGACAAAAAGCACATGCAGCATTATCATTGCGGAGTGTATAGCATTAAGCTGTAGGGGGCCAGGATTAGGATGTCGGCCATTACCGCGCGTCACTGACCGTTTATTCTACGCCGTGCACGGTGTGGTGACTTCCTCTAGACGCGTATGTATGCCTACATAACCGGAGGATGAGGACACTCGCGAGGTCGTGAAATCTTGTCAAGTACGATTCACCTTTCAATTTATCCACTGACCTGCCACTTTTTTTCTTTGCATCCAACATCTAGGTAGTTTTGTGTTTTATGGTTTTTGGTATGGCGACACTCTCGTTCATAAATTTTAATTAAACTTTCAATTTGGATAAATTCGAAACTTCCGATTTTAGTATGATTTACTGGTTTTCATATATTTTTATCATCGCAAAACGAGGTTATTTGAGACTGTCAGCGCAATAGTGACCTAACCTACAATTTTTGGAAAATTGACGTTCCAGCATAAATCACCGAATATACAGCAAAATTTTAATTACATAGTGGCCTAAGTAAGTAATCTTACAAAAGAATACTTAAAAAAAATCATACATAGATACGTATAAACTGAAACTTTAGAAAATATTTTCAAACGTCAATTGGCCATAAATCGAGACCGAATTTTTTGAGGTTAGGCCACCATTTTGGCGCTGATAGTCTTATTTGTGCCTTCGTTAAAAACAGCTCTGCATTTCTAGGTGCGAGAAAATTCCAGTTAAGAAGTAATCAGTGGAATTTGATCTTGTTCCATTAACTTTTGTACACTATTTTTTTTATTGTTTACATTAATTCTTTATTTAGGTTTTTGTATTAATTGAAATTTTTTTACGGTTTATATTTGCAAATTGCATTAGTTTGGTTAGTGTTGAGTAAGTTTGATGGGATTACTATTTGTATAACAAATACAAATTGGATTGAAAGTCCTAATTAAATTTGAGGAGAAAATTGTAACAACAACGTGATAATTTAAGTCCATTTAGTAGTTCGAAGAATGATAATTTCAACAACTGTTTTCTGTAATAAAATTTATAATATAATTGCTTAATTATAATTATGGTATTAAGACTGCAGAATATAGTGACAGCGATTTTTTTTTGTTGCGTTACCTCGTATATCCATTTTAAAAGCAAATTGCTGGTGTGTGTAGTTTTCTAGAAACGCTTAAGTTTACTTTCTTGAATCAAACGAAGAGTGTGACTAAGCGTCGTAAAATCTTTAAACGATCTTTATTGGCAACTTCAAACGTCTTCCAACGTCGTTTAGAATGCATGTACAATTACAAACGTGTTCTAAGTAACTCGTGCCTTTTTTTAAATTCCAACTGTTACCACGGTAATAGCGTTAAGTTAAGCAGACGTTTCGAATATTTGCAAGAAAAGAATAGAAAAATGTATTTAGTAATTTAAAAATATTAGAAAAAGCAAAGTAATTAAAAAATTGTGATTTTTCTTCAGTAATTTTTCCGAACAACGATAATTTCAATAAAGTAAAGCAAAGTAAATTGAAATAATTAAATCAATATAAATATAATTCGACAAATTAAATTAATACAAGCAAAAATTACTTTAAGTCAAGTAACCGCAAACAAACCTATGAATTTAAACGCCAACTTACGCTCATCAAGGAGGACAGATGTCCAGATAAATTACTTAATTTCCACTCGAATCACTTGCTCCAGAAATCATTTAACATCCTAAAAATTACCCTAGTAAATTTGTTTTTTACCTATGACGTCAGTAAAAGATTTCACAATTCACAAGCTTCGCATGAAGTATGAACGTAGAATCTTATTAGATACCGCAATCAGCGTTTAATCACAGGAAAAAGGGGAAATGGGAAAAAAATTAATCGAATTCTAATTATTCCTCGGAAGATTGCACAGTTTATTCGCTTCTAAAGACGACGTTTATTCGAAGTAACGCGGTTAGATAGTAATCTGCCGGTAAATTATGTAAGCAACGCTTGAAACTAACACGATCACAGTCGATGAGAACGCAATGAACGATTAACTTCGTATCTGGACGATTAATACGAATTCGAGTTAATTAATAGCGTTGATTGGCTGCGTCGCGTTGCGACTCTTCGAGAGCCGGCTCTTTGTTGCGAATTAGCGTGAAGGGAGATTTAATCACGCTCCGAGAAATGATTTCGTCAATTTCGATGTTCAATGCGATTGTTAAATTAACGAACGATGGTGATAGTGACGTTTAAATTTCACTTTCTACGCGGTCGAAAATGTACGTTTGATACTTTGCATTTGAAAAATTTGTCGAACTTAAGTAATCAAGTCATTTGGAAAATGTTTTGGATCCCGGAATTGCGGTTCATAGTTTTCAATTTATACCTTATTTTTTAAGGATAACTTTTTCATTTCTCAGGTAATTTTATTATATCAGATTTTGTATTTTTTAATTACAATACTATTTTGTTAACGTGGTTTTGGACGTACTCATTTTTAAAGTTTCTTCCTGATATGCAGTGTTGTAATAATCAGAGAAACGATCGAAATTATCGGAATAGGAACCGAAATTTAAAAGAAAATCGGAAAAACGAAAGTGTAATCTTACACAAATTAGTGATAGTTACACTTACCGCGGATATTGGGTCAAATGTGACCCAGTGTACAAAATTTTTTTCACAAGTAAGCGAAACCACATTCTTTTTTTTTAATTTCATTGGGGATTTTATTGTTTGCAATTATAGTATTCTAAATTTGTTACGATTAAAGAACGAACATATTTATAATATAAAGAGAGGAGATTTGTGTCTATCTCGCGAGATATCTTAAAGCTGGGTCATTTGTGACCCGGCGTCCGTCGTCCGAAGGTTAAAGCCTTGTACACTTTTATATGTCTCTAATTGTACACTTTTTAGACATTTCTTACAACGTGGGAGAATCAGTATCATACTGGAAGATGACCTCCTTTGGAAGTATGAGTATATGTGACACCTAAGCATCTATTCGTAGCTCTTCAATTGGTCAACAATTTCGAAATGTTGTGATTAGAATTCTAACTGTAGATATTTATATCGAACGTTCTTCGTCATTCAAGCAAAAATTCCATTGACAAAATCGTTCGTTTGTCCCATTTCTTTCTGAGTTATTGGTAATTAAAGGAGGATGTTAAAAAAAGGCCAATTTTGGCATACGGCCGGAACGAAAAAATTTTTTACAGCATGATTCTACGCATCCTAAGGAAGAAAAAATGTAATTGTCATTTTTCCCGGAAAAATGCGGTTCAAGATAAGAGTATGACCATACTTATAACTTATATTCCGTCTCGTTTTCTTCGGACGACGGTCTGTTCGTAAATTAACCACTTAGAAACTCATATTGAGTATTATTTACAAAGATTGTTGTACATTAGTGTTCAATGAAAGCCAAAAATAATTCATGACAAATTAATCGAAACAAGAAATTTTTCGATGACACAATGCTTATATTCGAAGCAATCAGAAACCAATAATTATTTATTCTAGAAGTGATAAATGTTATAACAGTAAATATAATCAAATAATCGTCATGACAGGGATACAATAGAAAAGTAAGACTCTAACAGAATTTGCATTTCTTAACTGTGTATCCACTATGAAAGCCAGGGGAAAAAGTATGATCTTCCATATCTACGCGTAGGTTTAGAGACGTCGACTGCCTGCGTAGATGGAAATCCGCGTAGTTGGGAACCATCCCCCGGTTTTACGGAAAACTGAAGTCCGTTCATCTGCACCGCGTGTCAATTGTCGTACATTGTCGTTAGAATAATAACAAACGAAGTAGGTCGTGCGTAAAGACTTAGTTGTTTACTAAGAGACAGTGTTTTTCCAGAAAAGGATAGAATGTGTATATGTCTCGGGGAGACAACAGTAAAAAAACTAATTTGTTGTTGTTTCACAGCTATAACACATCTTATTACAAGAAAAATAAACTTAGGATGCGATAAAACGAAATTGTTGCAGTAATTATAAAACGCGTTGTTCGATGTATTCCCTACAAGACTATAATCGAGCAGTATAAGCGACGTTCGTCGTTCGTCCAGGCACTCGTTCGACAGCCTCGTAAACACCGACTGAGGACGAGTCGTCCTGCCCGATTTCTTATCGCTGTACCTCGCAACTGTTCTGGGAAAAATTCTAGGCCTTAACTTCTTAGAACTCGTGATATTTCTTGCGAGCCAAACATAACGCTAGCCGTCCTTTTCAGAGTAAAACTGTCGCGAGTTGCTCTCGAGAGTATCTCTCGCGAGTGGACACTGCGTCTGAGAGTGACTGTCTGAGAGCATCGCTCAACTCTCTGAGAGTTACGACTCGAATAAACAGTTGCTTTGTAAACACGAAGCAGTTTCGTCTTCTTGACAGAACTCTCGTGTGCGAGTAAAAAAGGTCGGGAAAAAAAATTAGCGGAGAAATGAAATCACCGGATACACAGTTAAGAAATGCAAATTATGTTCGAGTCTTATCTTTTTATTGTATCCCTGTCATGACGATTATTTTATTATATTTACTATTATAACTTTTATCACTTCTGGAATAAATAACTATTGGTTTCTGATTGCTTAGAATATAAGCATTGTGTCATCAAAGAATTCCTTGTTTCGATTAATTTGTCATTAATTATTTTTCATTATTTTTGGTTTTTATTAAACACTAATGTACAACAATCTTTGTAAATAATACTCAATATGAGTTTCTAAGTGGTTAATTTACGAACAGACCATCATCCGAAGAAAACGAGACGGAATATAAGTATGGTCATACTCTTATCTTGAACCGCATTTGTCATAACTTTCCCATCATTTACGGGAAAAATGACGATTACATTTTTTAAATTTGAATCTTGAGATATCCTAAAATTTGAATCTTGAGATATCCTAAAATTTGAATCTTGAGATATCCTAAAATTTGAATCTTGAGATATCCTAAAATTTGAATCTTGAGATATCCTAAAATTTGAATCTTGAGATATCCTAAAATTTGAATCTTGAGATATCCTAAAATTTGAATCTTGAGATATCCTAAAATTTGAATCTTGAGATATCCTAAAATTTGAATCTTGAGATATCCTAAAATTTGAATCTTGAGATATCCTAAAATTTGAATCTTGAGATATCCTAAAATTTGAATCTTGAGATATCCTAAAATTTGAATCTTGAGATATCCTAAAATTTGAATCTTGAGATATCCTAAAATTTGAATCTTGAGATATCCTAAAATTTGAATCTTGAGATATCCTAAAATTTGAATCTTGAGATATCCTAAAATTTGAATCTTGAGATATCCTAAAATTTGAATCTTGAGATATCCTAAAATTTGAATCTTGAGATATCCTAAAATTTGAATCTTGAGATATCCTAAAATTTGAATCTTGAGATATCCTAAAATTTGAAATTTCAGATATCCTAAAATTTTAGGATATTTATTAGGAAATTTATGAAACTTGGGAATTTAAAAATTCCGAATTTATTCCAAAATAAATATTTCTCAACAATTTCAAGTCACCTGTAATTAAACATTTACACATAAATCCTTCAATGAACCATTTTCTCTCGACCACTTTCGATCTAACCCCGCGATTCCATTTTGCCTAACGGAACGCTTACAATGGATGATCCAGCGAGGGAAAAAAAAATAGAAGCTTAAACTGCCACGAGTGTCCATGTTTAATTATTTTCGGGCGAAAAGTACACAGTTCGCCTGGATTTAAATCGAATTTAAATAAATCGACGGCGTTGCTGTTGACAGATGCACTCGCGGAGAGAGCGCAACGAGCTCCCTGATTTAATTACAAATTGATCGATTTGTTTGTGCGAGCACTTTCCGACGCAGTCGTTTCGAAAAATTTCGAACGTTTGCCGGAGGGATAAAAAAAGTGGACGTTTTACAGCACTTTAGAGATAAAGAGGGAACGAGATAAAGAGAGAGAGGGAGAGGAAAAAAAATAAATTGATATAACATGGTGGACAATTGAACGACGCGCTCAGAGAGGTTGATGCGTTTAATGCGCTTGAAGCAAAGCAGATAGCTCGCTCTAAATTGCGCTTAAGTAACTTAAATTTAATTTAATTTCGCATTGGTTCATTGGTGTCTCCGTTCGCGATATTTAATTCAATATGGGCGTAACATTGTATTACGGGTACTTGTGTAACGTTCCTGGTGAACGAGGGAAAATTGGATAAAAATATAGCAACCAGTATTGCTGATGAATTTAAGTGGGAACGATTAAAAAACGTCGTTGGAAGAATTTAAGAGTTGCTCGGTGAACTGAACTTGTACTTGGAACGATAATAGTTATAATGATTGTTATTAAGGAATATGTTTTAGTGATAAATAACATCAGGATTGGATGTGCGTTAGTAATAAATAACATCAGATTCAGATGCATTGTGTTTCTTCAAAAAATAGTGTATTTAATTAAAATCAAAGATTAACCGACTTCATTATTCCAAATTTATAAAAATCATGTCTTTGAATGAGAAAGTTCTTTGAGCGCCACTTTTACAGTGTCTTCATTTAGGAATAATTTATTTGCTAAAAAATTGTTTGAAGTAGTTTATTTGGGAAAAGTCGAGTAAAAAATTATTCAGATTCTTTCAATAATTTTTCTTAAAACGTTTATCATCTTTCTTTTGGTTCACTTGCAATGAAAAGTCACCAATCTTAAATTTCGTACACCAATGTTTACATAATCTTCTTCCAATGCTAAATTTATATTTTCACCGCGGTTTTTCCAAGTTTAAATTTATATAGAAAATATTACACAAATATCCCAATTATTCATTACGTCAAATAATAATACCCAATTTTTTGCAAACTCCATCATCTCCACTATTTTGTACAAAAATGTACCATCTGACAGAATGTAACCCTTTTTACTCCACTGATAACTTCGGTCAATTCTCATTCGTATCAAAATAAAGTGAATTAACAGAAGAAATAAAAATAAAGAATTTCATAAAATCATCGAATTTTTTCTTTTCCAAAGGAAGTCTTCAATTTTGCGAAAGTTTCATTGCAAAAATTGAGAACTGAAAAGGGTTAATATACGATATCGACCGGTCAGTTTCGTCTAAATTTCGTTCGCGCCAATCTAATAATATCGCGATACACACTTCTACCGGTATCAAACTCGAACAAAACAGGCGGAAAATTCATCGATCAGTGGTATCATAATCCCCGTCGAAGTTCACGCTCCGAAGCGTCCACTCGAAGACTTTCGACTGGCTGCGCGGCGCGGCGCGGCGGTCTCGAAGGAAATTGACTCTTAATCACAGTGGCACCACGCGGCCGTGAATAATTGCCGACGCCAGGAACGAATTCGACGACGGATAATACAAGCAATCCCCGAATCAGGTCGTATCATTTATTCAGCGGCCCATGGCCGCCACACAGTGGCCAAAACTGTGGATTTGCAAATCGTATTAACCCGTGAGCGTGAGAAAAAAAAGCGTCAGCCCAGCCTCATGATTTTTCCACGAGCTCGACGATTTAGTCATTCGCTAAGCTGCTGACACTTTTCCTATTCTTTTTTTCCTTTTTTTTTTTTTTTGTACCTGTTTCTTGCTTGAAAGGATGATCTGAGCGTTTTGGAGTGTGGGAGGGTATCAGAGGAAGTTTTGGTGTTTGCGTTAATCCTGTGTAATCTGATTTTTCTTCGTTCATACATAGGTAGGAAAGTTACATTTTCCTCATTAGATCACATTAAGTGTAAAATTACGTTAAACGTAATTTCTCTCATTTTGAGGGGAGAGAATAAATATAAAAATAATTGAGGAGCTTTCTGGAAGAGAGATTTACGGGTCTGTGGATCTTTTTTTAGTAAATTCTCTTTAATTAACAGCAACGTGTTTGGAAATCTTCCCTCGTTTGGTTTCAATATTCCATCAGTGAAGATCAGAGCAGCACTTTTTACAATTTCCAATGCAATTTACTTAAATCACTGTTTTGTCCTATGGAACCTTTTTTCAAAAAATTCCTCAATTATTATAAAAAAATGTAGCAATTGTAAAAATGTAGCAAAAAATTGGCTGGCAATAGTGTAATGGTATAATAATAAATGAATAAAATGAGACTGTGAAATATAGATTAATGGATACGTAACTTCCAAGTCACATGGTGTTATAGAGGGTTAATAATGTTTGAAGGGAATAATGGGGAAATATGTAGTTAGGATAAATGATCGCGTATCGTGAACTCGTATGGACGCAGATTATATGGACTTACGGGAGAAATTATTAATGTACAGGGTGTTTCACCAAACCTGTGAAAAGCTGATATCTGCGAACCTATTGACTCCTTGGGGCACAGGATTTTAAGATAAAAACTGACTCGAGTTGCACTGAAATTTTGTTTAAAAAAAATGTAACAAAGTAGGTTTGTTTTATTAATATAAATAGTTCCAAATATTAAGACAAATAGTTGTGATTTAATCTTTTATTTAGATGTGAATTTCGATTAAATATGTATTAGTAACTATTGTGGCGAACAAGCGATTAGTATTGCACAGGATTAATTCTGCTACGTGTAAATCGAATTCTAATCATCCCTTTACTTATGCATGGACAGTTACTCCTGAAAATATTTGGACAGTAACGAAATAACCATTAAATACGGCAAAGGCAAAAATGTTCATAATATTAAAAATATTGTAATATTAAATATCAATATTTAAAA
>NW_017100752.1:532502-533589 GCF_001263275.1 Habropoda laboriosa | reverse complement strand
ATACCTTAAATAATAATATTTTAAGTACTGTTAATATGAATAATATGAACATTATACTATGAATATTCAAAATATTCATTTTTACTAATTGTCCCAATATGTGTGCATAATATTAATCAATTTCGATTAATTTGTATTACAATGTCATGTACGAAAATGCGTTAAACTAGCAGTACCTAATTCTAAAGTACAGTAAACGACGTTTCATAAGGAATTATACAATCCTTGTATAATTAACTAAAATGCATTACTATATAGAAAGGTAAGCTTATACGAGTATAATATTCGAATATTTTTGGGAGTAACTGTATGTATCTGTAACATTCGGTGTATGTATTATTAATTTCCATTAATTCGCGCTAACATATTATCTCTCAAAATG
This sequence comes from Habropoda laboriosa, assembly GCF_001263275.1. Lineage (NCBI taxonomy): Eukaryota > Metazoa > Arthropoda > Insecta > Hymenoptera > Apidae > Habropoda > Habropoda laboriosa. Next base: position 533,207 of record NW_017100752.1, on the reverse strand, counting down.
GAAGCCAATGTAACGAATCCTGATATTGCATTGTACGCTTTCTGTTTCGTCTATTATTAACAAACGCATTATACTGTTTGTCTATTTCGAGACCTGTAATATGTATCTATTAATTGGGGGAAGGTTTTGGTTAAGGTGAGCCAAAACTGAATATTATTTGCGAATTTTGTTCGTATCAGTGTGAAACATTTTTTGTTTGCAAAAAAAACTTTAATTTGGATGATTTAAGAAAGTTTTAATTAACCTAATTTTATTTTACATTATAAACTGGTAAATAAAATTGCAACAAGGGTATTATAGTTAAACAATTTCGATTTTCGTTTTACCTTTTAAACTAGAAGCTCCGTTTAATATTAATTAAAATAACATATTAATACTCCTGCCATTTATTATATTCAGATTTCAAGTAACGCTTAAATCTTATACATTTTCTCTTCTTGTATACTAAATAAGTACCTACTGATTGCCAGTTTTAAAGAATTCATGGAAATTCATTTAACGTTGAGAATAAACGAGTGGTAAAAAATATTGCAACGTTCATCAAATTATATTCTTTAGAACGTATAATTTTAAGTCGAAAAGGTGTTAATAATTAAAAATTTAGACAATGATTAATGTAAAATTGAGTAGAAAAACGTGGTATTTATTATGGAAAAAGTTTCAGGAAGGAAGCAATTTTAAATTGTATTCTTACACACTTGGAGT
>NW_017100752.1:530857-531552 GCF_001263275.1 Habropoda laboriosa | reverse complement strand
TAGTAAATTTAAAAATACAAAAATTATTCGAATAAATTACTAAAAAATAACTAAAATACTAAATCAAATTGAACAAAATCTTGTACCTTACACCTCATATCCTTTACAATTACGAAAATCATTTCAATTTATCTCACCTTATCAATTTCCAATTCCCCTCATTCTCAGACCCATCATTGAGATTTCAGTGGTTTGAGGTCTCGAAACAATACAAGCAAAAAATAAGCACTCTAAATTCTGCAAATGTCGTAAAACGCTAACAAAACCTTGCACACCCCACACCTCGCCACGATTACACCAAACAAACCCCCCCGCCCCCCGTTCAACCTCCTCAAGCGCCGCCACGCTAATTCAAGTCGAAGAATCCAACCTTCGAAAAAAACCCACTCTAACGGGTAAGTTCAAAGTACCTACCTACTCCTATTAAAACGACACGAAAGCGTTTCATTCTCGTCGAAACGGTGTAACCGTTGCGGCGGGGGAGAGAGAGATCAGTGAGACGGTTAAAGGGAAGCAGCGCGTCGCGTTTACACGGTGAAATGCACACACGTGGGCGCAACGCGGGGGTGTAGAAGGGCGCAGACACGCCCCTGGCTCGCGAAGGTGCACGCAGGGTATAAGGGAGCACGCGAAGAAGGAAAAGAGCGTCTGTGGAAACGGAGGAAACACATACACAGAGAGAGAGAGAGAGAGAG
>NW_017100752.1:525416-530557 GCF_001263275.1 Habropoda laboriosa | reverse complement strand
GCAACGAGGAGTGAGGAGGAAACGATGGAGAGTAACAGCGAAGGGAGAGAGTATGGTACTACATGCATTCCCGGCACGTTCGCCGGCTTCTTCTCTACCTGACTGACTGCTTCCACCTCTTGCTCGAGCACTTTCTTTACGATTATCCGCCATCCCGCCCCTACCGTGCGCCAAGGAAACCCCGGCCGGACCATTTCGGGGCCGGCGCGGCGAGGCGCGCTTTATATCGTCTCTTCGACGCCTACTTGCCGGCAATCATTGTTTCTCCCTGGATTTTACGAGATCATAGGACGCGTTGATGGGCGGGAGATAAAGCGATAGCAGAGAACGGTTAGCTGCTTAAGTTTTTGATTTTTTGGCTGAAGTTTTTTAGTCAAAGGCAGTCGTATTTTGGTAATGCATATGTTTGTTTCTTCAGGGTACACTAACATTTGCTACATCTTCCCATTCACCATCACTTTTACTTTCAAAGATAGATATTCCTAGTTCGTTGAAATCGCCTAAGCTTCAGATTTTCTTACAGAATTTAGCCGATATATAGTTATACTTTTTTAATACGTGTTTTTACTTCTTCTCGGCGCACTAGTATTTTTTATTTACATCTTCCCATTCATTATCACTATTCGTTTCAAATATAGATATTGTTAGTTCATAAAATTTTATAATAATAATGAACAACAGTTAAAATACGGATGTTACAAGTTTTAATATTTCTAAATAAACAAAAATAACTGACACAAACCTTTGTTTACTTGGATTTTGTAACATATACAACGGGAGAGATAGGTGGCCTCGACATTTGTAAATAAACGATAAGCAACGAAGAAGCGAGACCGTCCTGTTCGTAAAGTTTTTAAGCGGAGGTTTTTAAGAACTGAGTTTTATTTTTTTACATTCATTTCTTGATACTGGGTCAGTTTGACCCAAATCTATTTATTCGTACAACTTTACAAACTCTGTGCAAATAAACTTTAATGATATCTACGGAGACTTTTCTCACAGACTGTATTTAATTAAAGTCTAAGACCTAAAATGAAGTGTCTGAAACCGAAAAATTGAAGATACTCGAAGAATTCCTATTAAACAGGAAATTTAAAAAGTAACAATTTAATTCATGTTTATTATCAAAAATTTGAATATTAAACATTTTAATTGCACTTAACAATGTTAAAGTGTTAAGCTATTTTAAACGGTGTTAAACGAAATTCAACTAGATTTCTGAATATCTCATAAAATGAACACTGCTGTTCACAAATATTAGGACACCGAGTATATTCCTACAGAAAGTACACGTTGCACGATTTAAGCTACGTTTCTTCACAGGGTTCGACACACCTGTTCTATTTAGTGAAAATGATCGAGAAAAGGGAATCTACATCATAGAAACGGTAGAACATGATTGTAGGAGCTTCTAGAAATCGTACTGTTGATGAACTAGGCCCAGTCAAGGTTCGTCAGCTGTGTAGCGAGGGTGGGCTGCAAGCGTGGTGGTGGAAATTTGGCTTATTCCCCTCTGTAGCTCATTATGCCACGTTTACAAGCTATCCCCACTGCATGGCTTCCGTTGAGTGAGTTCACTCGGCTTCATCGAGCTTGCATGGTCTCTTCGAAATAGGTCACCGACAATCTCTCACGATTCTTCTGGTAAATGAACGACACCGAAATAGTACGAAACTGTGTTTTACAATAATACTGAAAATTAAGGAATATACAATTTGTCGATAGATTCATTATGAATCTTGTAATTGAACTTTCTTAGGAATACTGTACTGTGTTTGGATTAGGCGTATCTACTGGAGTTTGAATTGAAATGTGCAAGATCAATATTGTAATTGAGAATGGAATTGCAGAAGCAAGGTGAACTGAATAGAGACGAGTAAAGTTTTCGGTGTAATTTTTGCGGAGAAAGGAACGTCGTGAATAATTGTCCAATTATTTGTTAAGTTGTGAAAAATTTTAGAAAAATTGCAGAAAAATGTTGGCAATTTAAAGAAACGAGGTAAATCGCTATTGATCTCCACGAAATCAATTTCAAATCCATGAAGAATTAATAACCAGATTCAATATTAATGTATATTGGCTGGTGGTGTATATTTACAACAAAAGTAGGACAAATTATTGAATCGCGAAATATTGTATTATTTAATGACTTCTCGTCGTTACACTTTTTCCAAACAATAATACGAAAAATAATCATAAGCTGTTTTATCGTACATGACTTTATCAGATATTTTCTAACACTGCAACGGTATTTTACATGTTCCAACTTTTGCCAAGAATCGATTCCTCTGTTTAATTAATAAATTTAAAATTCGCTTAAATTCTGCAACGTTCCAATTGTGAAATTTAAACACGTCAAAATCGTAGGATAGTTGGTACAGCCAAAAGTCACGCGTAATCACGAGGGCACTTCTTATCTATTATTCACGTAAATAGCGAACGTTTGGGGCGTAGGAGCACAACAGGTCGATAAACTATATAAATGATGTTCTGAAGTGAAAATGCGATGACCAAATGGACCAGTGGTCACTCGTCAGCACGTGATCGGTGAATTTCAGGCCGGGATTTCAGGGAAAAATGGTTTATTGGATTCAATCGAGACAGCGAAACAGGAGGGTGACAAAAAGAAATAAAATTTTCACGATGAAAAGGGGGTGAGAAGCGGCAGCAGGGATAAAGTGATTTTGGTTTCTGATCATTTGTAATTCAAGCAGTAATCCGATGAAAATAAAGAAGAGATAAAAGAGAAAACTTTTATATTTTACGATAAAATCGATATAAATTATAGTTAAAAAAAATACGCATTTATATAAGAATAGAAACAGTGTTGAATTGAACTTTTTCAATAAACTCAAACGTTAAGTAAACAACATTCGTACTTGAAATATTTGTTAATTAGATTTTGTTTAAATTTTTACACGAAAGATTCAGAAAAATCGTTGAAAATAGTGGAGAATGTTTGAACGATTGAACTGATGTCAGTTCTTTCTAAAATAAAGATCGAATTTTGTCAAAGAAGCAGGAAACTCTTTTCTATACCTACTATTTATAACACTAGAAGGACTGGCTGGGTCAAAAGTGACCCACAAGCAACCTCGTCTCCCTCACTTCGGGACCAGATCCTTTGCGAACAATGTCCCCATTTTTGTCGGGCTGCTTGCCATCCCTAAACTTTCTCCTGCCTTCTAAACAACCAACCCTATGACACCCGGTAGCTATTTACGTAACTTCGAGTCACTAGCAGTCGTTGGTCGTCTGGCCTGTCTCTCATCGTAAACTTTCTCTCCGACTACACTCAGGTCAAGTATGTGTCTGCCATAATGAGATGTACGGAGACTTTTCTCACAGACTGTAAATAGATCACTGGTGTCCAACCTTTTGACTTGCCTGGGCCCCATTGAGCAAAGAGGAAGCGTCTCGGGCTCCATATGAAATTATACATAGTCAATGTGTATAAGTAACAAAACTTCCTTTATTTTTTTATATTTTTCATTATAGCGCAATCGAGTCACGGAAGGTATGAAAAGTCTACGATCCTGTGCAGCCGCATTACTAACTCCTCAGGACTCGTGTGCCATAAATTCTACGAAAGCAAAACAGCGATGTGTCTCTTGCCTTCGACGATCCTTAAAAAAGTACGCTAGCGCTAACAAGTAGAAAAAGTCAAGTAACAGATATAACACAGGATCCAAGAACGGGGATTCCCAACTGGTCCACTGGACCAATAAGGATTACGAGGGTATTGGTTACCGGCGTTCGAAAGATTGGCGCGCGTTGGTCTAGGGGGCGCGACATATTGGACAAAATTGGCGCATATCAAACGGAGGGAAGCAATTGGAATATAGCGGTATCCAGATCCCGTCCCTGCTCTCGTGCTTGGTTTCGTTGGAAATGGTGCCCTCGGGGCGAAACCGGGAAACGAAACCCTCGACTGCGCATCCCATATCTCTGTTCCCTCGCACCCTCCGGCTCTGCCACCACCACCACTCTATCCATCCTGCCACTTCCACCACCTCCATCCCCCTAACCATTGCCTCACAGCCTTCTAGCCTCTCTCCTCTCCTCTCTCTCCCTTCTGTTGCCACGATATTACATCGTTGGGAAGAGCCTATCTATCTATCTACTTGTCTACTTGCAGACACGAGGAGTCCAAGTTCTCTCTCGTCTTGGAACGAACTTCAAATTAGATATAGCTGCGAGCACAATGATGTACCGCTGAGTAAATACGATAGCGTAATTTCGTATTCTCTTTGGCATAATCGACTGAGACGTACGATTTCAGGATGAACTGGCTGCTGACGGTGTTTGTCAATCGTTGGAACTATTATTCTGGCTTTTGGGCGTGTGATGTGCTTCTTGTGGAAAAAGTGTTACGACGGTGAGTGAGCGTTGCTGTTTGCTTCATTAGAATCCAAATTTACTGACTCTTGTAGAGAATTTACTGTACTTTGTCCAGTTTGGTGGAGAATATCGTTTAAATGCAATGGAAGTTTACCTGTGTTTTTCTGAATTTCAAAAATTCAGGCAGAATTGTAATTTATCAATTTTCACAATTTTGTTATAAATTTATACTTCCGACAATTTGTTATAACATTGCATATAACAATTTATACGTTCTCACTATACAAACTCGATTTCTTCGAGAGAGATAAATCATTTCGATAAGTACTAGTTGTACTTTGTCCAGTTTGGTGGAGAAAACGTATAATATAATTTATTTCACGATATTATAACAAACAAACGTTGAATACATTTTTCATTCGTGTAAGAAGAATTATTTAACACGATAAATTTAGCTGTACTATGGTTATTCTTAATCTACGACCACAGGTCAACCTGATTTTTAATCCCTACGAAATTAATTTAACCACGAGTAAGTAACGAGAACGCTAAAACCTATGTGTCCATTGAAGAATATTGTAAAAACGTATAAATTGTTATATGCAATGTTATAACAAATTGTCGGAAGTATAAATTTATAACAAAATTGTGAAAACTGATAAATTATACCGTGTTACGGTAACGGAAATCTCCCGCGAAAACTTCCCGCGAAAAGTAATCGGTTTCCCGCGAAAAATAGTCGATTCCCGCCTGACCTAACCGACGATTTTGCTAATGACTTTGGGGAGAGGGTACCGCAG
>NW_017100752.1:519534-523204 GCF_001263275.1 Habropoda laboriosa | reverse complement strand
AGCAACATGTTAAAAAAAATTTCAGATGAAAAAAGGTAAAATTAAAGAAATTATATTTTTCTATTATGATTTGTCAAGCCGTGAAATCTCGTAAAGGAAATCGACTGGTGTAGTGTTACACACTTGACTGACTGCGAGCGAGATAACATGGGCGCAGCAATGACGCAGACCTAGGCGTAGGACCATCTATACTGACACTTGTAGAATCCAAACTTACTGATTCTTGTAGAGAATTTACTGTAATCCGCACATGACGATTGTACAGGATTTCGAAACTTAAAAATTTTTTAATAATTTTGTATTACTGCACGTAATTTCGGAGTAAAATCAGTAATAAACAAAAACACAAGAAATATTGGGCCGACTACCAATTGAACGTCTCAGATGAATAACGCTAGTAGCCTATTCAGATCTGTGATGCAAATGGGTTAATAAATACGGTACGAGTTAATCGTGTTATATGTGGATTGCATGTAAACAAAAATTCAACATTCTCTTCAAATTCAGCAGAGATTGAACGTCTCAGATGAATAACGCTAGTAGCCTATTCAGAGCTGTGATGCAAATGGGTTAATAAATACGGTACGAGTTAATCGTGTTATAAGTGGATTGCATGTAAACAAAAATTCAACATTCTCTTCAAATTCAGCAGAGAACGCCATTATTACTTACATATACAAGGGAAATTCCCTGTTAATTTCAACCGAAAAAGTGTGTTAGAAAAATTCAAATTTACTAAGTCATACTACATGAAAATCGCGTTATAAATATATCGTGTTACAGAAGAATTCTCTCTCAAAGGATTTCCTCTATAACATTTCAATCAAACAAACCAGTTAAAAAGCAACAAACACTTCTGTTCACGCTTCCCTACTCGAAGTGGTGTAATTTCATACGCCATCAACCTAACACCTATATAAGAGATCTCTATAGAAGAAAATCGCACGATCAACTGGATTGGCCACAATTGCACCGATCGTTCCTCGAATACCAAACAGCGTGTCCTCTCGGGCTTAAAACAAAGAGGAGAGCCGGTTGCTCGAGGCACAGCAGCTAGCTCGTAGCCGTCTCTACTCCGCGACTATGTAACTGGAGAATCAATACGATCCTCCTGCTCGTTCGGTGCGCCAATTGAGCTCGTTGAATCTGTGCCCCGAGCCACGCGGTTACGTATGCCCGATTCCGCGTGTCTGTACAAGGGATGCGTGTACGCAGACATCCGCGCATATCTCTGTACATACACACACACACACACATCGATCCATTTGCGATCGATGGACGCGGTGGAGACGCACGGAGAGACGTACGCGTACCGCAGCCACCAAACAAACTCATCCGTGTAATTGGCAAATTGACAGATTAATTCAATCACAGCCAATGCTTCTTCGTCCCGGCCTCTCGTTCGCGTCCAGGTTCCCCGTTTACTACCTACTCTGGTGCATCGATGAAGAGCCATCGTAGCCGATTCTTATTCGACCTCCTGTTCTCCTCTGTTGTGGAGAAAGTAGGGACGAGAGGGAACTTGGAGATGTTCTATAAAAGTTGGACGAGGTTGGACATTTTTCACGAAATCGAATGGACCAGAGTTTATTTGGTATTGTAGAAACCGACGGAAAAATTTTGAGGGACCCAACTATTTTATTACTAACTTGAACGTGGTACATATTGTAATTATGTATATTATTATACAATATTTATCTTAGGTCTAGTGATGCGCTACTTGCCCGGAGACATCTGGCGCTAGACGGGGGGTTTGTCGGGACTTTTCAGGGCACGGTGCTTTTTTGTTAGTGTCCAGTGTGTGGAAGGGGAAAATTCACTATATAAAAACCCATCTACTTGAGGGTGTACGCCAACTACTTCCGCTCTATTTTCCCCGGTCGGTTTCCTATTTGGGTACGGAGGCCCCAGTATTAAGGAGAATAATTGTGGATAAGTAGTTGTCATTTTTGTTGTGGAAAAGGTATAGTAGGATAAGGAGGTCAAAATGTAGTTTGGGGTAAAATTAGTAACTTTCCAAAAGAAGTGAATACATATTGGATACCGATAAATATTATTTGTAGCTTTGCAACTTCGTTTTCTGTATGTATACTTGTATGTGTATCGATATGAATTTAATTTTTCAGTCGCGTTTTAATTACATTAAAATTCACTTTGGGAAAGTCGCTAATGGGTCTATTTTGACCCGGCCAGTCGTTCTAGTGTTAAACCAAATTTTTGCATACCGCTAAATAGGGAAAGTGGTGGGAAAATTGGTAATTCGAATTTTCCCTGTAACTACCCTTCTGACCGAGATAGAGGGTTGATACTTGGTGTCAAATGTTTTCTTTCAGTTCATCGCAAGATGAACCAATTTGGTTTAGGGTCACTTTTGACCCCTTTATAGAAATACCGTAGGAACGATAGAATTTCTGTAAATATTGCGTGAACGTAGAACACTTGAGTTAGAACGATAGAGGTGTGATAGAAGAGTGTTTAGGATTGAATATAGTCTATAGAAGAAAGCGAGATTGTAAACTGAAGCACTAGGTTTGCACCGATTGACGCAATGACACTCAAGAACGACACGCGACACTTTGCATTCTTTTATTAGGACTAAATCAAAGTTAAGGCATAGTTCATGCAACACTTATTAAGGTTTCAGGTCCTTACCTCCTCAGGTTTCTGTCGATTCGCTTGACCATGGTGACGTACTGAGCGCGAGCACTTCAATGTGGTTGTTTCCGTGGATTCAACACTGGCGTCAGTTTCATACCGTTTAGGTAAGAGATTTAATATGCCAAAGGACACGATTTACAAGAAACAGAGTTTTAATATTGAATCGAGGTTTGCTGATTGTACAGAGACTGGTCTAAAATGATAATTGCTTTCCTATATACAACTTACGATGTCAAGCTGGAGAGTTTGGTGACAAATTGTAAGGACACAAGGGTTTAGGCTATTTTTTTTTTCGGCTGTTTTTCGGAACGTTAAGCAATACGTAAAAACTAGAGAAAAACAAGATGACTAAGGTTTGAGATTAGATTGGCTATCGCGGACTATACTTGAGAATATCCTGTGAACGAATGGTGCGTGGCTACCCAAGTATTTCACTGAATGTGACTGAATGTCTCTGTTAAGGATTGAAACGAGCTCGCGACATTCGCGAGAGTCGTTTCGTGTTTATGTTCTGCCTCAGCGCGTGAACGCGAACCTTTTTTCTTCTTCATGCCGATAAACACGAGTCGTCTCTTCGTTCGTACGACGAGAGAAAATAACCTCTGGTGTCTGGCACACGAAACAGTCAGTCGTCTTTGTTGTGCCATCGAACATACATCGCAGGCCATCAATCGTCTTCGAATTTAACTGTTGCGATAAATCGGTGTTCGAAAACTCAATTCGTGGCATTTTTCCACCGTCATTCTACCAGCTACCGAACAGTCTTCGACGAATGTCTGCGTAGAATGAGAAGAGAGTGTGTGAGTGCAAAAATGCAAGAGTTTGGAAGACGTGCGTGTGGTGTCGAAGTGGAAAAGTCAGTGTAGAAAAGTTCACGTATTAGGGCAGTGTGAAGGATACAGTAAAGACAGAGAGTCACAGCTTAGTTAACGAGAATCATTATAGTTTTAAAATACAATAGTACGACGGTTGATTATGGAAAGAGGAAATAAATAGAGAGAGGATAAGCGGC
>NW_017100752.1:513184-519480 GCF_001263275.1 Habropoda laboriosa | reverse complement strand
TTACATACACAGGGTGTCCCAGTTGTTTCTGATGAGACTTTGCCGGAACCTTCTATGAGCATAATAACGAAGAATATTTTATAGAATATTTAGTGTTATATAGGTGATTTGAAGCTTCGTTAAACCCTTGCCTTATAATAACGAGTCACATTATGCTGAAGAATATGGCCAGGACGATCCTGGAAGCTCCACCTTCGTGGCTCTCCTGGAAAGGAAGTGAAAAGCTTGGGACTTCCCAAGCAACGCGAGTGTGTCAACTTCGAAAAGTTAGATAGCGGGGCACTTTTTTTTTGTATATTATTTTTGCCTTAGTAAAGGTTGTTGGCTGAGGCCCAATTTACCAACTTATTCGTCTATCTTACTACCTAGCATAACGTTTTCGGATTAACATTTGTTAATTGCACAAGTAATTGTAGAAAAAATCTCCAATGTAAAGGTTTGGTAATGGGCCCCGATTTATGGAAGATTAATAACAACACATATTTACACTCGAAGTGCAACTGTCCGAGCTCACACAAAACTGAGAAGTGTTGCCATACGTTGTTCTTTCACTCTGTACCATCATTTCAGTATTTTTCACACAGAAAAAATTTAACACACGACGATAGAGTGAAAATTTTCTAAGTACCAAAGTTCCCTCGTAAGCACGAAGTAAAAAGGATTCACACCTGCCAAAGTGCATACACACAACTGAGGTTCAAAGCGTCAAGAATCACACTTCGAGCGAAGGTGAACAAACGAATCGCCGCCTCGCGCGTTTCTTTCCGCGTGGATCGTCAAGAGACGCGGAGGATCGAGGCGTCAACCCTCTCTCGAAGCGGTGCGCGACAGCCGGGATAAATCAAATGTAAACGGATAAGCGGGACATAAAGCGAAAACCACCGGGTGGCCGGCTCGAATCGAAAGGGAAACGCAGAGAACGGTCGGCCACGATTGAGCCACGCGGTCCTCTTCACCCTGTTCACGCGGGGTGGTCGCGAGGTCGCGACGAGAAAAAAGGAGCGAGCGCAAAAAATACAGCGGTAGAAAAAAAATAAACAACGACAAAGAACGAGTGTGTAAGAGAGAGAGAGAGAGAGAGAAAGGGGTGGGTAGAGTGGAATAGACTGCAAAAGGGACAGAGAGAGAGAGAGTGGTGGCGAATGGGGAGAGCACAGGAAGTAGTATAGATGCTCGGTGGAGTGTACACATGGGGAAGGGCGTGTGCAATGCGCTGGAATCGAGTGGAGGCAAAAGTCAAATGAAGTTCCCTGCCGGTGTGAAGAGACAAGAGGAAGATGAGTGGTGTCGAATCGAGTGTTTATTACCCCCTGCTTTGATCCTTCGTTCAACCCCTCTTCTACTCCATTCTTTCCCGTTTCTTGGCTTTTTCTTCCCTCTTTTATTGACGGATGGGTACTTACTTACGGTCCCATTCATCAGGATTGGGACACTTATTGAATGCGAAGCAAATCTGAACTGTCGTTACTATATGGACTGCGGATTTTTTTATGCAAATTTATGTTTCTGGGAATATGGTAAAGGAAGTGGAACGTTGGTTGAACATTATTTCAGATGTTACATGAAGCACTATAATTTGGAAATTCTGAATATTTTTTCATGTTGCATGCATTCTCTACAATTTTGTACCTTTGAATTTCGTATAAATAAATAAAAATCCTGCAGTTTAGTCATTGCAAAATTAGTAAGATCTTGAAAAAAAAAAAAAATGCTGAACACTTTGTTTCAAAAATTTAACTTATCTTTTACAGGTGATTCTTGTACAATTTCTTACCAATAGCTCAAACTACCCCATCAAATGAAGTGCAGAAAGATTTCCTTATGAGCACAGTATGAAAATTCAGTGTAACAATCAATCAATTCTAAAATTTCAGATTCTCCTGCATAATAGTGGAAATTATTCTGTTAGGAAAGGAGTAGTAGTAAAATTCTGACAAATACTGAAAACACGTTTCATCGTTCCACAAAAATATTACTTTCTCAAAGCATACACAGTGGGTAATGTCATGTTGGTCATTAAACACACTTCGAAAACCCAAGCAGACGCGAAAATTGATCGATTCTAAATTTGCAGATTTTTTTTCTAAAAATGGAAAAATATTGTACTCGATAATAGAAATTGGGAAATACTCGAAAATAATTTTAAAAAAATTGTACTAATAAAAATACAGAAAACACGTTTCATCTATCCGCAGAAATATTCCTTTTTCAAAACGTACAATCACTTCCATCTCGCGTAACCACCCTTGCCAAAAAAAATCCGTAGTGGGTAATGTCATTTTGGTCATTAAGCATACTCCGAAAGAACCCAAACAGACATGATTGAAAGGAGCACGTGGCCCAGAGAATGCCCATGACTCTTGATTTCCTGACACTTCTTCGCGTTTATCTATTTATCATTCGGTGCCCATTCCTCGCCCCCCTCCTCCCACACCCCTCTCAATTAATGTTGGCGTGCACCCCTTAGGCGGACACAGAACGTCCCACGCGATTTCGTTCCGGACGATGGACCGTGGAGAGATTCCGCTTCCGGATACCGTTTCATTCGGCATGCATTTATGGCCCTTAAACGGCCGCCTCCCCCTACGGTGCACTGGCATTGTCGCGGCCAGTGATCTCGAGGGGGAGCGAGCAGACATCTTGATTGTTTCGTAATAAATGTCCAGCCGATTGGCCTCTCCAGCGGCCAAATTTAATCGAACATTGGCGTTTCCATCGTCTCTCACTTGGCACACTTTCGCCTCTGTATGATACAGGGTCACTGTTAGGTCATCCTGTGAGCACAGTAGGATACCGTGTTACATGATCGAAATATTGATACTGCCTCCGTATAACGCGATTAAAGAGAGAAAAAAGAACATGCTGTTGGAGAAAGATATTTAGACCGCTATGATTTTTATTAGTCGTTTCAGTGTTCTTTTAGGCTTAAGCATTCTCTCGTACCACGTTCACTAGAACCGCTAGAATAGTATACCTACTTCGTGCACTAGAAAATTTTTTGAATGGCAGAAATCTCAAAAATACTGATCGCTTAAAGTTAACGTCAGATCAGTATTTTAATTATCAGAAGATAAGGATTTTTTTTTGAAAAGGGACTTAAAAAGTTGCCTGAAAAAGGGCACATGGTCCTCGCAAACAATGGTCAATATATCATCCATTAACAGTAAGTGTAATTCTGAAACATCATGTCCTTGAAAGAGCCTTGCTAATTGTGACATAAGGTTTTCGAAATTTTCGTATTCCAACGACATTCAAACCCCATTAAAGTAGCTGAAACTACAGAAAAAAATGTACTATATTTTTATGTCAAATGAAATTTTTCTAATAATGGCTTGAAACACCAGCCAACTGGGGTAAACCAATTTATTAACGTGTAATCAGGCTTAGATTTTATTATCATAGTTATAACAGTACAGCACCAATTTCTTCAAACTAAAATTATTAAGACTTTCTAGAAACTTTCATACATAAAGCAAAAAAATTTACATCACCGTTATGCTGCTTCTAAAAATTATAACAGCAAATCTTCAAATTTTGGAGAATAATTGAAATTACAAGGTTTGAAAAAATCATCGCTAAAAAAGAACCCACTTCACTGAAAAAATTAGTAGAGTACGATAAAGACTGTCCACAATTCTAAAGACTGAAACAGTTAACAACAAGAGTATAACTTCTCCAAGTTCCTCTACCAAAGAAAAGTCAAAAAGAAGAGAAGAAAAATAGATAGAAACCGTAAGAAAAATCTATCAATCCTTGTTGAAACAGCATCCTTGAAAAAGGTGGCTGCACGGGCCGAAGTATCTGAATACTTAACCGCATAATTCGATCAACCGGAAAGATCGAGCGACCGGTTTAATAATGATCCCCGTTCTGCGGCCGTAATTTCGGGTAGTTTGGTCGTGAGCTTACGATCCGGGGGATGACTGAGCGTACGCGAGTAAAGAGGTTAGGGCACGGGGGAGCAATACCATATGCAAAATTAACCTCCATTAAATGCGTTAACTCGGCGACGAGCATGCTCCGATGCGCTTAACCAAAGTACATTACACCGTACTCGATGCGGTCTATAGACAGAGCCGCGTGCTTCTCTACAGGGTGTTAACGAAGAAAACAATCGCAAAAGTTGCCGAGCGAGCGCGAATCTGTTAAACGAGGCGGTGTCGTTTAGTTGCACGGTTTGCTTGCACGCTGATTTTCGGTCCGTGAATTGAAACGTTTGCGGGGCTGTAGAAAGATCGTGGACAGGAATGTTGACGGGTTTCATGTGTGATCGCTGTTGGAATCTTAATTGTTCATTGAAAGAAGTTGTTGCGTAACGAGGAAATATTGATGGATTATTTTTATATGTTTGAAAAATTCCTTGGAAGAATGAATGTTTAGTTGCAAATGTTTGATGGTTAGGTTAGGTTTGATTTTTCAAATTTTTTTCAAGAATGTAAGAATGCATTTTTAGTTATTAATGTTTCATGGTTAGGTTAGGTTTTTCAAATATTTTCAAGAATGTAAGAATGCATCTTTGGTTACGAACGTTTCACGGTTAGGTTAGGTTTGATTTTTTTAGTTTGTTTAGGTTAGATTTTTCAAATTTTTTCAAGAATATAAGAATGCATTTTTAGTTATTAATGTTTGATAGTTAGGTTAGGTTTGATTTTTTTAGTTTGTTTAGGTTATATTTTTCAAATTTTTTCAAGAATGTAAGAATGCATTTTTAGTTAATAATGTTTCATGGTTAGGTTATGTTTTTCAAATATTTTCAAGAATGTAAGAATGCATGTTTGGTTACGAACGTTTCACGGTTAGGTTAGGTTTGATTTTTTTAGTTTGTTTAGGTTAGATTTTTCAAATTTTTTCAAGAATATAAGAATGCATTTTTAGTTATTAATGTTTGATAGTTAGATTAGGTTTGATTTTTTTAGTTTGTTTAGGTTATATTTTTCAAATTTTTTCAAGAATGTAAGAATGCATTTTTAGTTATTAATGTTTCATGGTTAGGTTATGTTTTTCCAATACTTTCAAGAATGTAAGAATGCATGTTTGGTTACAAATGTTTGGTGGCTAGGTTAGGTTAGGTTTTTCATGTTTTTTTCGTTTTTAATTGATTTCATAGTAAATTAAACGATATTCTAGGTTACAGTTGAAATAGTTTCATTCGTTCTGGAGATTATTTGGCACATTTAACTTTCTCCAGATGTAAATTATGTTTAGAAATGTTTATGCAATCCTAACCTTCTTCATGAAAGATTGATATTCGTGGAATTAAGAATTTAATTAGTTTTGAATGTGTGTGAGTGGATTCTTTTAATTTCTAACATTTGATACTGCAAATACTTTCTTAACCAACAGGTTCTTGGTTGTAAATTTTGTTCGTAATTAACACACGTTGCGTATTTTATACAAAATGAATGTAATTTTTAAAAATTCAAATGACAAAAATATGGATTCCTATTTCGTTAATCATTTTTAGTATTTTTTATGAATTGCGCATTATCTTATTACTTTTACATTATTTTCTTACAAAACCTCTGTACAGTGGATATTTTTAGCAATATATCACCTAAACGTAAATAAATAATTACTAAAACAAGAATTACACACACTGAAACGCAATTACATAACCAGTGAATTAATCCATTCAAAGAATAATTAGTGCTTAAAATCCAGGTAATTTATTGAATTTCTGCTTTATCCCAAGAAGTTGGAAACTTTTAAAACGTTATACCAATACTATTACCCATTTCCTAACTATTTTACCCCTCTTCGCATTTAGTGAACAAGCTCTCAAAAACCTATATTCATTTACTAACCTAATCAAACTTAAAAAGTTCATTATAATAACCTACAAAACAATCGTCAATTTATCTTCCATTAAATCATCCATCTTCACTAATACCAAGTGAAAATAATCGCCAAAGCTGCGAGAACTAAACGATACTAAAACTACAAAGTACCCCAATTTCTCTCCCACTCTTCGTTAAAAATGAACGAATCAACGAGACGCGTGTATCTTCCTTCACGCGAAATTTCATCCGGGACACTCTTCGAATATGTCGACGCATCTGTCATCGTCCAGACATAGACACGTCAAGCGCACAATCTGAAAAGGCGCGCTGGACGTTTATTAACACCCTGTATATGGCGTGGCGTCTAATTGGCCGTCGCGATCGCCGGGGCAAAATGGCCTTACGCCACGCATATTTACCCACAGTTCGTTTCGTCCTCGATTTCTTTTCAACGAGACGACAATGCGCGCTCTTAACCCGTTAACCGTCTATGCCGTAATATTATTGAAGAAGCCG
>NW_017100752.1:512812-513144 GCF_001263275.1 Habropoda laboriosa | reverse complement strand
CTTGACCCGTGCCAATCGAAACACTGCCTCTCGAGCATGCCTCTGGTCCGCTTCGTCACGCGGCTTTGTTCGAATAGCAAGGAGATACTGAAAGTGAAGCGAAGACACTGGATAACACAAGATTTGGATTTAACGATGGTAATTGATGTACGGATAGGTAGGAGAGAAATTTGCGTCTCTTTTGGAGGAAAGGATATTTTTTCTAAGCATTTTGGGGAGGTTTTTGAAAATGGTGAGGGGGAAATGTTTAAACTGTTTTTTTTTTTTTTTGGAGGTGTAAAATTAGTTTTTGGGTGTCCTCATGGTAATTCTTGTTGGTGTCGATAATGGAG
>NW_017100752.1:507917-512721 GCF_001263275.1 Habropoda laboriosa | reverse complement strand
TTACTTTTAGAAACAAATTCTTTAATTAGAAATACGATAGACTGTTCTTGTGATTGTTTTGTTATATGGCTACCATAGAAAAGTGGAAAATTATATAAAATTGTTAATTTGTTCGAAGCAGCAATATCGCTTGGATGACACAGGAAGTTAAAATAAGGAAACATTTTTAAATAGCACAAATAAGAAAACGAGAGCTCATTTACTGTTTTATAATTTAGAAAACAATGGAATAACAGTTATAAATAATAACAATCTCCTTTATTTCCATAAGAGTTCTAAAAAAAACCTCATTTTGACACATTAATAATCGGTATTGTGGTGGTAACTGTTCCACTATCAGAGGGACGGACTAACATTATCCTTTCTCACTAAGGCTCCTATTACTATATACAGGGTGTCCCAGTTGTTTCCGATGAAACTTTGCCAGTATATTCTATGGACATAAGTAAGGAAAAAATATTATACAAACATAGGTCATTTGAAGCTTCATTAAAAGTTTACAACAAAATTATAACGAACTTGCGGTTACCACGATACAAGACAAGAATACTCCTGACAAAAAGGTACATTCAACACCTTCAACGATCTCAGACAGTAAACACAGCTTGCATAAATAGATTAGATCTATTCCTATTTCGTATCACAACTGCACACCCGTTATATTTCTTATTATTCTGATAACTCTTCAATAAAGCTTCAAACGACCTATGTTTATATAACATTTTCTTCTCACTTATACCCACAGAACACACTGACAAAGTTTGATCCGGAAAAATTTGGACACCCTGTATATACAACTTCCAACCGGAGTCTAACTTTCCCGCCTATCCTCTCTCTATTTCCACCATCCACAACCGACTACCCTAGGCAGTATAATCTTCGAAAGGCCGTTTAGCATCGGAAACAACACCCTAATCAAAGAAGACGTCATATTACGGTGTCGGTAGAAATAGAAAGAGCGGCCACTTTGCAACGCGGGCAAACGCAATTAACGAAAGCACGCGCAGAAGCGCTTCCTTTACCCGGCCCTTCGCATTCCTCCGGCAGTGAAACGAGAAGGGCCTTCGGCTGGAGTAGCGAAGATGCTTATTAAATTGTGTCATCCAAGAATAAGGGCTAACGCGGTGCATCCAATTTGTGCCGCTTAATTAATTCCCTCCAATTTATTCCAGCCAGCCAATAAAGAAACCAGGACCCGCCGGTCAACGAGCGCCGATGCGAGCGCAATATTGTCCCTAATGAAATCTTCGTTAATCGCGTCTCCGTCAAGTTTTCCAATGTACGACCACACGACTTCGCTCCAATTGCCCGCTCTATACGAATTTTACACGGTCGATCAGCCAGGCGCAATATGCGGGCTCCGGTCTTTTATAGTAGGTACTTGTACTCGTGTGTTCCTGCTTTGTTTGCGTGTCTTTTGATTTGAAATCGAGCGTTATCGGGGTGATTAACAGTGGACGGTTTTCGTTGGAGTGATAAATTGTGGATGCTGGCGGTGATAATTGGAAAATTGCGGGGAGAGACGTGTGACGTTCGGTGCAATTTTCGGGTGGAATTTTGAGAGATTTTTAGGATTTTTTGGGTGGAGTTGGAAGATCTGCTTTACACTGAATCGTTTGTAGTAACATTTCATTTTTACATTTTGAGATTTTCTTGGATGATAGCGTTAAACAAGCGAAATGAATTTCATTTTTAATTGGTACAGTATTTTTTTGTTTTGTTTCTGTAACATGGAAGTTTGTAAAATTTGAGAGATTGATTTTCTTCGATGATAGCGTTAAACAAGCGAAATGAATTTCATTTTTAAATGGTGTACTGTTAGTTTCTGTAACATAGATGTTTATAAAATTTAGAAATTTATAAATCTATATTCGCAATCTTGTGTTCTAGAAAAGTCTGTCAAGCGTAATTTATTCATTTGTTCTATTGGTTAATTTGAGGAGACAAGTTTTGGTGGATAATTAAGTGTTGCGAAGTATTATGAATGTTAATAGGACGTCGAGGAGTATTTACGAAATGGATAAAATTAGTTGCCATTTTTTAAAACGACTCTGTTGTTATACGTGATGTGTTTTTGTTAGAGAAAGTATAATATAAAAAATAACAAGTAGAGAAAGACATTTTTAAGGTATTAGTAAAAGTAAACAAATTTTCGCAACGATTTGTTTCGAAATGGTAAAATAATAAAGGAGCTATAAAAGATGAGTGAAAATTGTGGGAGGGTAAATTGCAATAGTAATAACAGTATGAATATTGATGCAGATTCTAATTAATATTAATTACCATTGCCAATTCCGTTAAATGTAATTGATAATTTTAGTCCCTTCGATCATCAAGATATTAATTTGTGGCTTTCCGTAGTTATCGTTCACTGAAATACTGAAACGAATTTTGGACGTGTGATCGGGACAAATCTACAATTGAAACAAAACAATTTCACTGTTCACTGTGAAAAATGTTTCAATAACGTACAAGTGTCAAATCTGAAAACATTATCACAATTTATTTAGTTTTGCAATAATTAAGTCACATGTAAATTTTCTCTCTGATCAAATTTTTTCAGTTTAACAGCTTTGATAGCTCTGTCGTATTTTCTTTGGAATCATTCTTTCCTAGGCTTTTCCTTTTTTTTATTTAATGTTGTACTTAGGATCTGAAGGAGTGACTGGAATCCATTTTATTTTAATACATTTAAAAATGTGATAGTAATATCAGACAGTCCTATATTGGTACCAACTCGCCATTTTACTTTCTGTCATTATTACACACAATATACTTAAAATCTTTATTAACCCTTTGACGACGGAGAACTAAATAATATTTCCAACGAACCTTGAAATTTGTTAAAAAAAAAGTAAGCGCCCCCTCATTCCATTTTTTCCTATTTTTACTTTTTTAACTTTTATTTATTTATTTTCTTCTTGGTAAAAGCATCATATCGTCACTATAGTATTTTTTTCCATTTTCGTTCAAATATTATTCGCTTTCGACACGAATTAATGGGATAACTTACCCTCTTCTCTATACACCTAGCACCTTAACAAACAGATTTAACCCTTTGCACCCCTATGTCGAGTCACACTCGACATTTATAAATTGCCAGTTTAACACGTTCCGTGCCGGACCGATTTTCGGTGACTTTCCGTTCACGCCGCGCGGGTCGTATGCGCCCCACGTTGTCGAGACTAACAGTTTTGCTTTTCACCCTGAGCAATTGTTTACATTACGATCTGGCTGTACTTATCGAACTCAAATTTTGCACATGTCTTCAGCACATGTGTGGCTATGGTCGGTAGTAGAATTATGCCGAAATATATTTTTTTCTAATTTTCGCAGCCTTTGAAAGACGAAAACAAGTCGAAAACGTCGAAACTACATATTCAAAGTGCCGCCATTTTTGTAATTTTCAATATTTTTCGTTTAGTCTACTACCGACCATAGCCGGAGGCATACTGAATAAGACTCAATTGGATTCTTTTAATTCAGATAAGCATAACGGCTCAAATCATGGCAACCATCAACGTACTTGTTTTTTTCATACTCGTGTTTGACGTGTCCGACAACAGCCATATTTAATTATTTTTCAACAAAAAAATTTTCAATCATTCTTCAAGGACAAGCAAATACATAGGAATGATTCTCATGTTAATAACTGTTACCGAACTTCTATAATAAATTAGCAAAGAAAGCCTAAAAAATCGGCTGTCACGCTAGAATACCCCGTTAACCAACCGTCCTTTGAAGTACATTTCAAACGAAACGTTTAAAATAATGCGGAACTATTGGAAAGAAAAAGTAAGAGAAATTGGGAGTGCAAAGGGTTAAAGGTAACATCGACCCTAAAAAAAAAAAAACAAAAATCTCGAATCTTCACTCGATGCACAAATTTACCCAAAAATTCCCTCGTAAACCTGTGAAAATTCCACGAATCTCTCGTATCATCCGTCCATCGCGTTACGGGGGCGAAAGTTTTGTTGCTCATGGAGGAATAAAAGCGCGATGCGTGACGCGGGCGTCGAGTAACCGGCTGTTTAGATTCCGCGTGTGTAACACTGCGCTCATTAGACAGCGGCGCTAATTGCATAATTGGTGCCGGCAATTACGAGCAAAGCGGTGCCGCGTTGGCTGACGTCAACATTCAATAATTCGGCACGCGACGACAATCGAGCGCTGCACCGCCACGCCATTGCGCAAATAGCACGAATCGCAATTAAAAGCGATAATACTCTAATTAGCTTGTCGTCGCGCTTCGTCCCGCCGCCGCAACCTCCCTCCGTCGGTTTCCCCACCGTTTCAACCCCTCGATTCTAGGGGTGAGCGAGGTGTT
This sequence comes from Habropoda laboriosa, assembly GCF_001263275.1. Taxonomy (NCBI): domain Eukaryota; kingdom Metazoa; phylum Arthropoda; class Insecta; order Hymenoptera; family Apidae; genus Habropoda; species Habropoda laboriosa. Next base: position 508,394 of record NW_017100752.1, on the reverse strand, counting down.
GTGAATCCGGGAACAGGTGTCGCGTCTATGGTTTCTCGTCTCTCGAGGAGACTTCACGCTCTGGCGTTTATTGGACGAGTGGTGGAATCTGTGATTAAAGGTTTTCTTGCTTGAACGGAGTGGAATAGAGTTTTGTGCCAGCCTTGGAAATGCTTGCAGTACATAGGTTTGTTTGGATCTCTTGTGGAAATGGAAGTGGGGCGTTGTTTTGGAAGATTATTAGGTTGTTCCAAAAATCTTTACGGATTTCTTATTTTTTTCTTTTTTTTCTGGAATTATTTCGGATTTCGAATTTCTCGTTTCTTTTTTGGATTCTGTATGTGTGCAATCTGTCATGCAATAATAATTATTTCTTCTTTGGGATCTCGGATTTCTTATTTCTTCTTTTTTGTAATCTATATGTGTGCAATCTATTACACAATAATAATTATTATTTCTTTTTTGGGATTTCCGATTTCTCACTTTGTTTTTTTTTTT
>NW_017100752.1:463302-507323 GCF_001263275.1 Habropoda laboriosa | reverse complement strand
TGTACACCTACATGTAATAATTATTTTTGTATGATAAATTGCACGCATACAGATTACAAAGAAAATAAGAATAATATAGTAATTATTATTGTATGATAGATTGCACAGTGAATTGAAGAAATTAAGGTTTTAGCTTTTGAAGCAGTGCATTAAAGAAGTAAAAATTTTCAATTTTTCCGAGACATTTAATGCTACATTATTACGATTTATTGCAAGTTGGACTAACCTAAATATCAAAAATTTTCTGTATCGAGTAAATTTTTAATAGTATCACCTCTCCAATATCCTTCACTTTTTAAGGAAAGAATGTGATAAGTATGCATAGGTACCTACATTTCAATAAAATTTTCTAATACAATTCACATTTTTAATCCATGCACAGTATCATAATTATTATATTAACACATCTTGCGCGGGTGCTTTGCCGCCAAACTCTCACCGGCTAGCGGGCGATTTTTTACAATTCGTACGCAAAATTACTTCTGCACAAAATAGCTGTAGTTTTTTTTTAAGTAAAACTTTTAGTTTCTCTTTAACAATTAAGCATGGAATAAAAAGACCAGTTTCGACCAGTTTTTATTTGTGCTTCTTTCACTTTCCATTTCAGCAAATTCCAGATGATTGTCCATTTTAAAATCTACTTTTATTTATATAATTTTTATGAAATATCATTATTATCAACTGATCATTAATTCAGTACCCTACTAATAAACTTGTTATAATTTCATTAATAATATTCTTCCAAGTTACTGTATTTTTTGCAAGATTCATAGGAATGCATTTTTGCAACGCAAAATACTCATTGTATCCGATCTTATTGTGAAAACATTACAAAAGCCCATCGATAACAGTAATCCACCAATAATCCGTGCAAAACGACTTTAGTCGCTTCTCATTCAAGATGTGATCCGCGCAAAAAGACTTTAGTCGCTTCCCGCTGAACATGTGTTAATGACTAATGATTACGAACCATTAAATCATTTTGTAAAACCTACATGAATAATCCTCACAGTTCAATACAGACACATAAAAGTCAATAAAAGTGCTTCTTTCACTTCAACTGAAATAACACACAAACCCTTCTCAATTTCAATCCCTCGTCGTCGCAAAGTGAAATAAAAAACAACAGTCCAGAATTCCAAATAAATCTCTCCCCGTCGAAAAACAAAATGAAAAACCCGAAAACTGATTGTGTCGCAAAGTAACAAAATTCTAATATCGATAAACAACACGGCAATCGGTTACTTCTATCTCTGTTTTCGGTCTTAACGGAATAATCCGCCCTATTGAGATTCAATTACCGGCCCCGTGTGTTCCATTCTCATAAATGATGCGCCTGTACTTGTAAGGATGTTAAACTGGTGTAACTCGATAACACTGGCCCCGTGCAATTAGAACTGCCCGGTAACAAGATATTCCTACGTGTACCCAAATAATTGAATACCGGGATTACTGGATGTCCATAATCCGGGTTACCGAACCATTGGATGTGTACATTACTCGCACACCGATAGAGGACTGACGTCGCTGTAATTTTCGTAAACTTCGTAATGGACTACTCGGCACTCTCTCTGGCGCGTCGACGTCAGCATCAGTATCGGCGGATCGGCTAGGCTCTGATGAAGCAATTTGCATACTTATGCCAGGATAGGAAAAGTATGACGAGCTACCGGGGGAAATATTTGCGAGTTTCGCCCCGCGAACGTGATCCACGTCGATTGTTTATGTAACAAATATTGAATGATTGCAAATGTTCCTGCCCGATTTGAAGATAAAACACAAGCCTGTGTGTGCAAAGGCAGTGACAAAGGTGACAATTATTTGAAAATAAAACACAAGCGGTGTATCTTTCTCTGATGCCCGGTTTGCTCCAATTCCTCGGAACCAGGAGCAGATATTGGGGTACCGCTGAGTTAAAACACTTAGGGATCGTCGTTGCGTGAAGCAGAACTTTATTTGACGGAGATTTTTGGTGATACGTGACGTGCGCGTGGTAGAATGGAGAATGAATCCGGAAATGGAGAGAATAGGGCTATTTCAGGGTGCTGGGAAGAGAGGAGAGTTGGAAGGTGAAGAGTCCAGCATGAGTAATGGTGAAAGTGGGTGACTAGTCGTGAATACGGATAAAACTAAGGACTAAGAATGAGAATATTTGAGGGTGTGTCGTATACTTCTCTCCTATCTTTCATTAGTTTTTAGTCATCCTGCCTCCTTTCCTTAACTGTAAACGAATCCGCATCATCCTAACGTTAGTCACCCCGAAACCTAGACCTCCACATCATCCTTTACTTTTACTCATCGCTGAACCTAGACCTCACCGCCTCTCCCTACATTGACCTCTGAGACCAACCCCTACTCTCGTACTTACCGAACCTATATCTAGAAACCTTTTCCGTCGAAACAGCAGATTTTTGTCTAGCGGTCTTCACGCACCGAACGTCACCGAACTGTCTAATAAAGTCGAATAGTACTACGCGCAGAATAGCTCCCTTATTTCGCCCCAGTTCCCGTCAGGCTCTCCTACCGCGTACCTATTGAATATAATAAACCAACGCAAGGAATCGCAGGCGCGGAATACAACAGGTGTAACATTTCGATAGGAATGTAACATGACGTTAAAATAAAGATCTGTGCCGAAGTGTGATAAGGTCCCCCACCTCAAAATCGTGCACGAACTTTTGCAATCATCTGATAAATGAAAGGACACTATTGTTTAAAATTGGTTAAATTGTGCTTAGGTATTAATTATTTTTCAACTGTGAGAATTGTTAATTTCAATTTTTGGAAGATACTTTTCTCGTTTTTAGTCGTGAGTTATTTTTTTATCAGTATTATTCGTGTAACGATTGTGGTATTGTGCGTGGATTAGAAGTGGGAATTTTTTGTGAAATGTGTAGGGAGAGGAATATTGGAGAGGTGATAATATTAAAAATTTACTCGGTGTAGAATTTTTTCAATATTTAGACGAATCCAACGCGCGATAAATCGTAGTATTATAGTATGAAATGTCTCAGAAAAATCTAGACTCTTAATTTCTTTAATTCGCTACTTTGAAATCTAAAATCCTGATTTCTTCAATTCACTATTTCAAAATCTGAAACTTTAATTTCTTTATAATTTGCTAATTGTGACACAGTGCAGGCTAAATCAATCATCTTTTGAAACTACGTCTGGTAAAATGATGTCGGCTCCTATTTTTTTGAGACTCATGTAGAGTTTCCCAAAGGATATCTAGATCTGAACCGTGCAATTCCTGGAATTCAATTGCAACAACAGTACAAGAAAAATACACAAACAGGAGACCTAACAAATTTAGTGTGCTAAAAAAAAAGAACAAAAATAGAGCAACAAGACCTACCCATTTGCACAAAAACTAAAGCACCACCCGTTACCCTTTCGTCGAACCATCGAACGCGATTACCAGAGAATTACAGGAACCACGTTGATTCGAATCGAATTGTCACCTATGTAGACTATATACATATATATATATACACCCATGGAACGCCGTTAACTGGCAACAAGAACTCGATGTAACATAACGAGCGTGTAACAAATCCAGTGCGTGTGCCGATGTGTAAACACACTCTCCACTCGAAGCCGCAATCCCTTATGCGTTACAGAATAGGGTGCAGTTTGGATGATCGCACAATAAAACACTGGCATAATGTTTCACCCGAATGGTTGAACACCGCAAATACACCCCTGGACCGCATGCAGGTTTATTTTCGAGGGAGAGCCCCAAGTATATATGTACTCTTTCGAAGGACCTGCCGCGGTGTAAGAAGCTCAGGGGACACCCTGGGGCACCCATCACGGATTAGCCTCGCTACATTTCGTCCCTTCTGTCGGCGCGTATGTTCCGTCATTACGCTTCTAACCCAACGAATGGTGGCTGCAGGGGTTGTCGAGGGGTATCGGCATGGGGTGATTCGATTCTTTCTACCTGCGACTAATCGGCTGATCCGTTTAATGGTGTCACTGGTTCACGACGTTTAATGTTGGAACATGGGACGCAGAAGGGACGAGAAACCCTTTTCTACACGTGTCTCTGACCATTCTTTTTTTGGTTTTGCTTGAGATTGCTTGTGATGGGAGGGAAATTGATAGGAAGAGAGAGGATAAAGTGGTTAAATCTACTTTCTGAATTTTTTTAAATTTTTAATGCCAATGTATTTGATCGATCCTTGTCCTTTTGTATTTGAAATACGTTTTCTTAGTAATTAGGCTTAATACCACTAAATGACAGAATTTTTACGGGCGTTGAGTAATAAATAATTTATTTCAGAAGTTTTATAAGAATTTAGCTAAGTAATTTTCGAATTAAATATAATTTTCTCTACTTTTTGCTTCGTGGAGTTGGAAAATGAGCGGCTCGGAGGATTTTAAGCATGTCGATTGTTTTATTTAAGACAGAAGTTTCATATTTACGTGGGATTGAAAGGAAAGAGGAATTAAGATTTTGCTGAAAATGATTCTATTTAAAGATTCACGGGATAAAGTTAACAGTTGAGGTGTAGAAAAATGAAATTCCTTTTGGAAAATTTTCAGAGATAAATACCACGACTTTATTTATAACTGACACACAATAGACACCCATGTAACACGGCCGAAAAATTGTGGCTTCGTTACACAATGCGTACCTACGTAACAATGCCCTAAACTTAAATTCTCGCAAAGTGTCGAGAGAATAAAATCAGAGGGAGGGAATTGGGTGTCCAGGTTTCATGGTAGCCTATATTTTCCGTAGGGTTCGCTTCTGTAGAGTAATTATGCAAAATTTGGTTCAGATCGATCAAAGGGATTAGGAGTTAATTGTTCCACGGACGGACATTCTATGTTACATACCGGGTGTCCCAGTTCGTTCCGACTAAACTTTGTCAGCACCTTCTACAGGCATAAGTGAGAAAAAAATGTTATATGAACATAGGTCGTTTGAAGCTTTGTTAAAAAGTTACAACAATACTACACCCTGTACATACAGGGTGCTACATTTAAACGAGAACGATGGAATATCTCACGAGGGATTGAAGCTATCAAAAACAATATTCCTGCAAAAGTTATTTAGCATAAAGGAACACATTAAGTGGTATAAACAATTTTTCTGTAGGTGCAGTAGTGGGGGAGATATCGAAGTCAAGTTGATTCTTTCAAATGGAAACCTGTATTTCTTTATTTGCACCATGGTGGCGCTTTTCGAGACGAATTCAACGAAGTCCTTTCATTTCGTACAGATGTACATTAATTATTCGATCTTATTCTTCATAGAAATTACTGTGTCGTACAATCCGTCTGATACCAACTCCCAAATGCACTCCAAAACAAAGCACACTCTTATTCTCACCTACTTGACACGGGAACACCTCTCCGCAATCGCTTGTCCCATACCAAACCAGCCAGCCTCGACGTTCCTTGACCAACCCGTCACATCTATCGCCCCTCGTCAGGAACACTTGGATAACCTGGGCTACTTCCGATTTCCCCGAGCGACACGTGGATTTTCAAAAGCGGGGTGAAACACGATTAAGAGGAAACGCGACAGGGGTGCAGGAACCGTTGCGCTCACAGCTCGAGAAGCTAGAGAAGCAGGAGGAAGTGGAGGAGAAGAAGAGTAAAGGGAGGAAGGAGGAGGAGAGGCGTATGGGCGGCCGATTACGCCGATCCCCATTAAAGGGATTGTAAACTCACGTAAATAAATAATGCACGTATCGGCGAGGAGCGTGGAGGGCTCTTTGCCTAAGCAGCCATCGGTCGGTGGAACTTAATAAATGGCGGGGCTATCAATTTATAATGGGTCGGCGTGTCGCGCATGTGCGTGCCTACAGGGCCGTATCTCTGGTTGCATAACGGCGTGTACTACGCTAGCAAGCTTTAAACTCCGTGTATCCCCCGTCTCTATGCGAGTCCACGTTGCTTGCTTCCTACCACCACCACCACCCATTGCCACAACTACCCCTCTTTCCTTCCCTCACGAACGTTCTGTTTCACTTGCACAGTTTCTGGCTGGCTTTGTTGCTCCTTCGCCATTTGCGGCTCTGCTACAAGGGACAAATTGAATTTTAGATCATGCCGTGCTCTTCTGGGGTCCATGAGAGAAGCAACGAAGAGGGAGAGAAAGAGAGAGAGAGAGAGAGTGAACGGGGAGAGGAGAGGGGCTGGTAGTAGACGTCGAGATGATACTAATTGAAATTTGAAATTGATATTAGCGAATTATTACCCCTCTCTGTCGCGCGCGCGCGCGCACGCCAGCGCCCGCGCGGCCGCTTCTGCTTGGGCCAACGCAATTACGGCCGCGTGTCGGGTATCAAAAGTAATTGCTGCCAAACTTAACGAAATTTAGCCAATTTTCGTTTCGGCTGCCTGACCTTCCACGACGACGGATTACCGGCTTGGGTTTCGCTTTACGTATGCACGCGGCCTTCGTTCCGAGGGATCGCAAATGGAATTTCGGGGGTGATTTCGATGCTGCCGTGGAGCCGTTTGAGAGCGCCACATCTTCGCGTTTTCCAGAAGACGGGGGAATATCAAGATGTGAGGCTTGGTATTCGGTGTGTGTTGGGTTTGCTCAATTTGTAAACTACGACGACTCGGGTGTGTTAGGTTTCTTTTTTTCTTTGTTTAACCCTTGTGGGGGCAACTGAGTAGATACCCATTTTTGCGTTTTTCTTTAACAATTTTTTGTGATCTTGTGAAAATATCGTAAAATTGCTCTGGATTTGCAGTTTTTGAACATCTTCACGTCGATGTTTAAAAATAAAAATGTATGCAGGACATTTGGGTTCCCTATGTAACGGTTGAGCGTTCCATGTGTGATATTGATTCGTTTAAGACTGAATAGTGACTAAATGGTAAATGGTGATTAAATATTTCAAGTTTTAGTGATTTTTGTTATTAAATTAATGGAAATGTATCGAGGGTGCAAGATTGAATTTGATTGATTCTATTGTGCTTTAAATTAACAAATTTTCTTGCAATAAATATAGGGAACACAGTGTAGAGAACGTTTATTAGTTAGCAAGTTTGGATGCAAAAAATTCGTTTAAACAAATTTATTTGGAAGCAGTATTCCAGTATGCACTTCTAGAAAAGAGGTGACCTTGAAATCTCCTCCACTTGAAAGATATTTGCATCAGATTATGTCCTCCTTCGTATCATGCAAATTTTGTGTGTAACATTTTTCTATATTATTACAAACAGAAATATTCTAGATGGACATTGTTTTTGCACCACCCTATATATTTGATCTATTATCTTTTCCAAATTTGCCGTAAAAAGGGCTAATATAATTGAATTTTTGCATTAATTGCAATATGTAACTTTAATTATAAAGGGAAAAACAATTACTTCCACAATATTGTCATTATTATTCGTATACTTACATAATAAGAACCAATTTAATGAATAATTACTTCGTGTATGTAAGTGGATAGTCTGACTTTCTCTACAACGTTACGAACGGTAATTGAATAGTTAAAATCTACAACCAGGTTAACATTTTAATAGGAAAGCTCAACTTACTTTGCCTTGATAATTGTTTATACAGAAGTGCTCTGTATAAATTACATGTACTTTGCACTTTGATAAATATAATGGAATTATAACAACCTGATTAACGAGAAGTTATCTCAAGAGGTATTAAATATACCTACCTTTCCTAATGAAACTACGTTTAAATTATACTTCACGTAACCTTGTTTGCAATGCTGCAGCAGAAATGAAGTAAAAAATGTAAAGAAACGCGAGGTATCGGAAATAATTTCAAACAGATACATATTACACACTTTAAGACATTTAAAAAAAAAACATATTTTTAGAAATAATTTAGATATTTTTGGAAGAAATATTTTCACACGAAACTGCTTTCAAGTGCAATTCGTATCGATTATTTTTATAACCTAATCATACATTACAAAACGATGAAACTTCATTTCAAAACCGCATTAAACATTCTACACTTACAACCAAAAACTATCTCACTGACAAAAATTAATTTTTCCCAATTTCATCTTCACATTGTACCCACTATTTTCACCATTAGTCCGCTCCTGGATTAACCATACCAAGAAACAATTACCACCGTCAACCGTTAATTACACAATTTCTCTTCTTCCGATAAATCATTCGGAAATACCCACGATAGTGCACTTCGTGACAGCCTCCAATTCACATTCCCAGAATAATGATTCGCGACTTACGCAAGAAAACGTCTCTTTCTCTCTGCTCACAGATTGGATCAGTTCATACTCACCAGCCGAACAATAACCACCATCACACGCATCAGCAGCAACAGCAACAGCAGCAGCAACAGCAGCAACAACAGCAGCAGCAGCAGTCGAGTCAGCCGCAGGTGCCTGGGGCAGGAGGGGGTGGAGGGCCGGGGGGTGGGACGGTGGCCAGACCTGGTGGCATGTTCTGCTACCACTGCCCCCCGGGTCTCCCAACACCACGATTACCACCAACCCTCGAGTACCCATTCGCCGCCACTCACCCTTGTAAGTAGATATTCTATTTGTTTCTGGCTGTCTTGCCGAAGGGGTTGTAATTCAAATTTGAGAAAAATTTGCCTTTCGATGGATCTGTCCGGTTGCGTCTGTCTACGAAATTGTCAATAGTGACAGGATGCTTTTCGATGGAATTTTGGTTAACTTGCACATTCAATTACCTACGCTCTTGAGGGATTAGACCCCCCTAGGGACGTGAAAATGATACCTAACTTCGACATTTTTTTTTGAGAAAGTATTTCACTCTATCGAAAAAATTTTAGGTGGGTTTTATTGCATTACTCTTTGGGAATGTAAAGGTATTTTTTTTATTTAATTTCTTTGCAAAATGGCGGCGCTACAGCCGCATCGGTGAACCTCCGTTTTCGATGGGTACCTCACGATGTTGCCCCCTGCTTCTACACGGTTTGACTTGGAGCAAAATGTCAACAATTTTCTTTATCTGTATGATAGTTACTAACGAAGTACGAAGGATTTTTGGAAAATATTGAGTTTTATAGAAATGGTGAATATATGAAGAATCGCACATTTTCTTGAAATTTTAGTGTAAAAGTGTTTATTGCAGGAAAAGTTTTCAATACGTTACAAGAATCGTTCAATTTATAATTTGAACTCCTTCTTTTCATGCGTTCTTCTAAAATGGAGAGAAAATTGCTAAACTATAGTTATTATCAATGGAGAATGTTAAACGTCAAGTAAAGTATAGGGAATTATGGTTACGAAGAATGTGAAATAAAGGATTCCACTAAATATTACACAGTATAATAATCGAGTCTACAAACACGTTATACGTAATATCAACTTTTCCCCGTAGCTTCCGGCGACATGATTACGAATGTCCCTGGAGTACTGTTCCGTCCCGATTTACTCCCGTAAGAAAAATTTGATTCCGCCCATAATCTTGCATTTTTTCATCTATTTCCCCCCCTTACTATCCTTCCGCAATTTCACTCTAGCTGGCACGAGGGTAGATTTTAAACCGAGCTGTATCATGAAGGAACGTCAATTCAATTTCTCAAATCACCCTTGACATAACAAGAATTACAAACGACGATGGAAGTATCCATTTAAGGTTTAAGTATCAGTACAAAATATTTTATACATTTTTAATAGTCATTTATTACGTGCAGTGTTAAGGAACGAGTTTTTGAAGGAATAAATAAATATGAAAATAGGATTTATTTTATTTCCTTATAATTATTTTAATATTTTCTTATTTTCCTGTAATGAATAATTTTTACTTCAATGTTACCCGAACTTTTCCGTTTAGTTTCTATGGCTCAAATTTTGTATTTTAACTTCGCTTTTACTTCTCACCCAATTTCCTTTGTCTTGTCTTTCTACTAATTCAGTTCCTGCAGGTTTCATTGCGTAACAATTAAAACCGTAATTTTTATGACAATTTGACTCCAAAATTAAGGCACCAAATAAATAGTGTATATAACATAAATCACACAAAAATATAAAAAAAAAAAGGAAGCTTCAGATAAATAATAGCGGTAGACAAATGTTTGTCACGAAAGAATTAATTTTTTAAAAATTTTAATATTGTTAAAATCATTTTTAGCATTGATATTCTTTCTTATGCCAATTGAAACAATGGGAAAACTTACGTAAATTCAGATAAAACGTATATTGTGCTTCGCTCACAATCAGTAACGATAAAAAATTAAAAACATTTTAAACGACAATATTTTCGAAGTGCACACACGTGATTCGATGATAATTTTTATCGATCGAACGAAGAGAGAAATACGTGGATAGGAAATTTAGAAAATCAAGAGGATAGAGATCGCGGTGGGATGAAATAAAATCGAGCAGAAAGGTGTGTGGACGGTAGTTGGCGAGGAAAAGCAGGAGGAAGAGAGAAAAGGGAGATTGATTGTACCGGCACTTGCTCTGGCGGAACACATCGATGAAGTTACATTACCGAGTAGACCGAGTTACGCAAAATGGACGCTACAAACTGGACGGCCGCTAAACTTAATTTGCACTTCGAAGCAACTTCCGGTTAAACCGCGTCCCGACGGCGGTGCCGAGTCGCTCTTCAGAACTTCGACGCCAGTTTGCCTATTCACCGATCGTTTTCCAAGTCGAATCTCGTTTCTGTTGTGCACGTTAACTCCTGTTTGTGGATATCTCTTGCCTCGAACAATAACGTCGAGTTGAAATTTGAGAAAAGTACTGGTCGACCCTGATTTCACTTGAACTTTTCGACCGTCGGGAAATGTACTTTTCTGTGGGACATTTTATAACGGTTACTATACTTAATTTGGTTTATACTTAACCTTGGATTTTTTAATTCAACGTTCGATAATTTGACATGTGACAAATGTAATTTTCTTTTGCACGTTGAATTTTAATTTCTATTTTTGAAAATTTTTGTTTTCGGTCACCCTTTATGTGAGAATTAATATTCAATTTCTGTGGACGAAAAGTATTTTCCTATGGGACTTCTTTCATAGTTAATATTATACTTAATTTTGTTTAAATTTAACCTTGGATTTTCAAATTTAACATTTTATAATTTGACACGTGAAAAATGTCACTTTCTTTTCAATTTTAATTTCTATTTTGAGAAATTTTTTATTTTCGGTCACCCTTTACGTTATCAAATTTATATTCCCCTAACATTATATTAAAAACTTATTATCTAGATTCATATGGCAAACTGGTAATGAAAAGTTTTACGCATAAAGTCTTCGGGTCTCTTTTGACCCAAGCACCTTAAACCTATATTCAAACGAAAGTACGCGCTACGAGGTAGGATTAAATTCACAATACAGTCAAACAGTTTTCTTCCCAATTCCTATAAAAAAAAAAACCGTTGATCAAGTATCAGAAACATTATCCAATATCAAACACAACATAAACCCCTCTTTTCTCCAAACTTTATAAGGAATTAAAGGAGCAACAAAGGGGAATTCCATTATGTTCTTTTTTTTCGTACATTACCGGGCATGGTTCTTCAGGTCACGATGCATATACTCACTTTATTGCATATTATGAACCTCAATGAGATACATGTGGTAGGTAGATAATCGAATGGGGACCGTAGGTGTAGGAGGGAGGAGAGATACGGTATCCTCAGGGACGTGTGTAAGTGCCCTTCCATCTAGGCCCGAAATATAGTTTAAATAAAATATTGATTTCCCTGGCGCAAAGTGAAATTATGTTTTTAATGCGCATTTATCATTCCCTTTATCGCCGGCGTTCACCGTACCTCTTCACTTAATATCAAGTGAAATTTGTACGCGCGTTTATCGTCGATTAGAACGCGACGAAAAATACGAAGGATTCCTCGAAAGAAAGTTCACTTCCTTTTTTTTTGTTTTTTCCTCGATACTTTAGAAACGAAAATTCGTTCACGAGACGAGAGATTTTGTAGGATATATACAGGGCGGTCCATGTAAAAAACAGGTCATTTAATTATCTTTTTTATTTAGTTATGGTGGTACGAGAACATTTTTATGCGTAATTTAAATGGTTACAAAGGGCGGATTTTTTTTTTATGAAAGAAATGGCAAAATTGGTCACATTATTTTTTTTTATGAAAGAAATGGCAAAATTGGTCACATTATCATGCATGTTTAAATACACATCAGTATGTTGCATTTCCTTGGAGTTTTTAGTCTGAAAGTCTGTTTTAATTAATTCAAAATTTTTTAAAGATATTTTTAAAGTTGCAAAAATTGTTCCCACCTTAGCAGAAAGTTAGATATTGTTAAAAAGAGTTAAAAAGTGCAGAACATTATCGTTTAGAATCATTTTTATGGCATCAAGATAATACTAAATTAAGAAAATCTCCACATTTCTCTAAATGTAAATAAAATTCATCAGATTTCGTTGCATAAATGTTTCTCAAGAATGTAAAATTCATATTTCCTGCTTGCCATTTTACGTTCTTTTAACCCTTTAATGCCCATGCTCTTGTCTCACACGTACGCAACAAATCCTCGAGCAAGTGCAACTTTTTAAAATTATTTTCCGTCACTTTCCACGTTGCGTTATCCTTTCTATTATGACAAAAGCTTAAGATTATAGCATTATAAATAACGGAAAACTTATTTTCGTACACCGAGAAAATAATAAAAAATTTGATCATTTTTAGCACATCAAGTTGAGAAAAGTGTGAACATTAACTTCTCCAAAGAAATTCAAAATAACTTCTCTTTGTGTCTAACAAAACCTCTAAAATCCTTATCACTCTTTGTCCAAAAATTAAACATCGCATCGTCCTTAAAATATAAAAATCATAAATACACTAAAATATTTTACACAAAAATTCAAAAATTTTAAAGATCTTCGATTCTAATTTAACTATTGCAAAAAAAAAAGTGGAACATTCTCTTCAATTTCTTTCCATTCCACAAAAAGGTGGTCTTCGATAAAAATCAAACTGGGCTGAAAAATCAGTCGCAACCCCCTTTTTGAACTTTTCACGTCGAACGTCCGCCAGATATCCCACGCTGTCAGTAAACACGCACCACGTTCGTCTTCGTGTTTTGTAAAACTGAAGACGCGTAATTTCCACGACACATGTGCGTCAAAACGACGCCCGCTAGATGATCTCTCGTGCAAAAGGGGACGGGGAAGGAGCGTCCTCAGGGACGTCCGTGCACCCTTCCAGCTGGCCCTGGTTGGCGTCCCACCCTCGTCTCCCCCGTTGGGATAAACAGATTAGGTAACTACGTGATAAGTCGGTAAGTGGGTTCACTTGGCGCAGGGTCCGAGCCCACCGACATTCGCTCTAACATCTAACTAGCTCGTTAGCGTCATTAGTGACGGTCGGGGTGTCATTAGATTTCGTTCTGTGACTAGTTTTTCCACGGAACCTTCGAGTGAAAAGAAAAACGTATGAACGCTAGAGAAAGATGATCGATCACACGTTATGTTTTTTTTTTTTTTTTTTTTTTTTTTTTTTTCGTTCGATTATTTTATTGGGATAAGGATAGAAATTGTGAAAGATGTGAGAGAGTATGTTGCAAGAGTGTAGTGGTCGTAAGAGTCCTCAGGAGCTGAAGTGATCATGTTTCGGGTGTCGAGGTAATGAAATTGACAGAAATATGGGCGCTCGGAGAATTGAAACCTCGGCCAGGGCTGTAGGAAGAAATTTTCAGGCAAGTGTTAATGTATTTTGGACTGTGAAATTGGAAATATATACCTTACTTGCAAAAATATAGTTTGATTTTTATTTTAGATGATATTGTATCAAGGAGAATAATTACACATCGAAAATAGTTCTTTCAATGTATTTTTAGTAGGAAGTAGGTAGACTTTTAAATTCATTCGCCTATAATTCCGTTAAAAAAATTGTAAAAGGTTTTTATTTTTAAGCACCAAGGATGAAATGTTCCTCTACGAATTTTCAAAGTATACTGAGAGAATGTACATTTAGCTCATTTCTTAGCTTATTTCTTGAATAGTAAAAACAGTGGAATGTGCAATATTGGAATGATATTTATTACCACTAATAATATTAAAGAATCAAGACTCAATCACTCATTACTCTTCGCAATTAATCCAAAAATCCCCTGGCTCTTGTAATTAAAATTCACTCACTCGATATTCGACGACTCAGCATCTTCAAACCTTCAACAACCTCACCCAAAACATTATTTCAACAAACTCAAAAAGAATCAAGACTCAATCACTCATTACTCTTCACTATTAATCTAAAAATCCCCTGACTCCTGCAATTAAAATTCACTAACTCAATATCCGATGTTTCAACATCTTCAAACATTCAACAACCTCATCCAAAACATTATTTCAACAAACTCAAAAAGAATCAAGACTCAATCACTCATTACTCTTCGCGATTAATTTAAAATATCTCGATTCAGGTAATTAAAATTCACTAATTCAATATCCGACGTTTCAACATCTTCAAACATTCAACAACCTCACCCAACGTTATCTCAACAAATCCAAAAAGAATCAAGACTTAATAACCGATTAATCTAAAAAATCTCGATTCAGGTAATTAAAATTCACTAACTCAGTATCCGACGTTTCAACATCTTCAAACATTCAACAACCTCATCCAAAACATTATTTCAACAAACTCAAAAAGAATCAAGTCTCGGTAACCGATTACTCTTCGCGATTAATCTAAAAAATCTCGACTCAGGTAATTAAAATTCACTAACTCAATATCCGACGTTTCAACGTCTTCAAACATTCAACAACCTCACCCAACGTTATCTCAGCAAACCAAAAAAAAAAATCAAGACTCAATCACTCATCGTTCCAAAATCGTTCAAAAATCTCCTGACTCGTGTAATCAAAATTCACCGACTCAATATCCGACGATTCATCATCTTCGAACCTTCAACAACCTCACCCAACGTAATTTCAACAAGCCCAAAAAAAAGTCTCGGTAGGACCAGAAAGGCATGGATAAAAATCGAGGCTCTTTGTTCGGCTAAATGAATTTATCGGTGGTCGAAACTGAAATCCACTCAAGATCCTTAGATTAAACTCGGCGCGAAGCCCGGATCCAGACAACTCGTACAACTCATCGAGACTCCTCGCCTGATCCAATTTATTATCCTACCCGTAGCTGTGCGCGAGCGCGCGCTCCAGCAAGGAAGGTCCCGTTGACTTTTGCACACGTCTCCTTTTTCACGACACACGTCGTCACGAGGAGTACAGGAGCTTTGTCTCCCCGTCGGGAGAAAACAATAGGGGGATTAATTTCTTCTTGCCAGAAAACAGACGCGGAAAGCTTGCACGTGCCCAGTCGACGCGCTACGTGCAGCCTTTAAAACGCTTTGTTTCCCTCTATCCGGGAACACCCTTGATTTGCTTGCTTCCGTACGAAACGCGTGCCTGGCTTAACCCTCTTCACGGGGCTCCGCTAGGTATGTACAGCTTCAAGTGTCACGGATTACCTTCTTGCTACTTTACTGGTTTCTGTGTAAGCACACTTCTGGGGATGATGAATCTGTGATTTACTCGATGCACTTGATAAAAGCATTGTTGGAAATGAAGATTTCCTTGTGGATTCGTTATGCGTTCGTCTGTGAAGGACGTGTTTGAAACTATTTAGTTAACATGACTTTTCAGAACTTAATGACGTGATTATAGGGGTATTAGCTGTTTTTTGAGATTTTTTCACGAAGGAACTATAAGACTTTTTAGTATCGATTTTTTGTATATAAGTTTGTTTATGTTTTAAGAATATTAAGCGTTTTTTTTTTAAAGTGAAAGTAATCAAAATTGATCAAAAGCGTTTCGAACTGTTTGACAAGATTTGTTAGAATATAATGACCTGATTAGTTTGAAATTGTATTCTATTCTATATTAAATTCATTCAGGCGAACAAAGGGCCTAGATTCTTTTCCCATTCTTTTCTGTTTTGACCCCGATTCTTTAGGGTTTGTTGAGATAATGTTGGATGAAGTTGTTAATGGTTTGGAGATGCTGAGTCAGTGAATTTCAATTAGGGGTGTCAAGAGATTTTTGGATTAATCGTGAAGAGTAGATTCAGTCTTGAAGAAACAATTCCACTACATTTAACGAATATTTTGATCTTGCTTTAATATCGAATCAAAGTTTCAATTATCTGTTAGACGTCTTTATGGAAGTTAGCTCGAATTGAACCTATGAAATCAATTTTTTTTCTTTCTCTATTTTGAAGGTACCAAAGTGTTCTGCTGAAAGAATTTTTGAAAAATTACAAATATTCATAAAGTTACGCACGTCTGAAGTCTAGCGGTAGATAATAAAATGATCACTGTATATATTGCATGTACACGTTTTCCTCGAAATGAGGTGTCTTAAACTGGTTAACACAATTTCTCAGAAACTACCGATCCGATTAACTTCAAATTATATATACATCTTCTATATACCTCCCTCTATTGTCCCTGCAAAAATTATAAAAATATCAACAATATTTATAGATTAAGCTAAATAGAAAATTGTTCAAAATAAAATTATCGACTGCCTTTTTTTTTCTCAAGCAGGGAAAGTTGAGGCAAGTTTACTGATCAAAATGACAGTAGTTATTCTTATTTATAACGATGACAAAAAATGCAGTATCAAAAAAATTAAATATCTATTTACAAACCAAAACTGAAAGAAATTTCATTTTCCCGATGCTTCTGCCGCTAAAAATCGAAGAGACTGAGGATAACAAATATCTCAAAGGCAATCGTTAATTCTTCAGTTTTCACAAACTTTCGTCCGCCGTTAGAATCTCAGCAAATGCACAAACTTCGTATCGGCGAAAGGTTGACGCGTAAAAAATGCACGCCGAAATTGACATTACCGTTTAATAAACGAATCCCGACGATTACAGAGAACGTTCGTGGCTGCGCGAGGAAGGGGTTGGGGGCGGATGGGCGGCGGACAATTTCCCGCGACGAGAAGACTGCTATTAAACGCGAGGACAGGACATCGATCGCGGGGAAATTCAATTGCAAAGTCATACATACTGCACGGGAAAATTCTCGTGAACGATCGCATTAATTTTGCAGAGGCGGCAGACTATTGCCAGTGACACGATACGAGTTTGCTCGACGGTATAATTGTTCCGCGGTAGTTATGAAAGTTCGTTTCCGGTGTGGATGACTTGTTGCAAACAGACGTGCCGACGCAATCGAATTGCCGAAATTTTGCGCTTTTCTACGGACACACCGGTTGGTTGTCGACTTGAAAATGCGAAAAAACGCGGGAAATTGGGACGTCGCGAGACCGCCTCGAGGAAATTGAATCAGAAAGTGCAACGGGAATTAACGCGAAGTTTATGTGGATATTTTTCGCTGAAATATGCACGTTGCCGTTCATAAGTATTAGCACACCCGTTGTATTCGTAGAGAAACTGTTATACGATTTAATCTTTAACTACAGACGTCTGTTTTTAACCCTTGCCCGGTGGTCGGGTCTTTTTCGACCCATCGCCTTTTAATTTTTTTCAAAAATTTCTGCTGCTATCAAGATTATGTTTTCTTAAGTATATATTAAAAGTGTATTGTCTAGGTTCATATGGCGTGCTGGTAAAAATTGTTACACGTAAGGTCTTTTTTGGGGCTTTTGGTCTTCGGGTCTTTTTTGACCCAAAGACCTTAATTGTAGATATAGTTGAAAGAAAGAATGCACTAAAGATTAAAACGTTACCACAGACGTGTAGTTTCTTAGACTACTTTTGTAATTTTATTTTATTTTTATAATAAAATCTTATTTTATTGTTTTGGTCTTTATAGACGAGGTGATTGGTAAGATGAAATGAAAACTAATGCCATAGTTACGTTTATGGTAATGTATTTATGAGTTTGATTTTGAGTTTGATCTATTTAAATTTAATTCTTGCAATTACATAGTGTACTGTAAAATCACTTAAAATTTTTCCAGTTTTAGTATACGAGCATTCTGATTTTTTTAGCTGTTAATAATTTAATAATTATTGTATCAAGACAGAATGAAGACAAAAATAATAAAAATCCCTCAAGTTTTACTTCACCCTGAGAAATAATAAAACTTCATGTTATTCATATTTTTTTCGAAAACACTCCACAGTTCCTATTATCGAAAAATTCAAATTTCCAATTTTTTAAACAAACACGATCTCTTCCATTTAATCCACAACCCACCAATTAATAAAAAAAAAAAAAGGAAGAATAAAAAGGTAGAGAAGGTAAAAAACAACCCGTTCCAACATACCGGACAAAAAGTCCCGAAAAGCCTGTTCGTCAACTGTACAAAATGCAGTGTGGCTTAACGGTATATACAAGCAAAGCCATAATCACGGTGAATTGCGTGCGATATTGCAGGTGGATGCACACGCGAGCGACACGAGCAGTCGATACACTCGTGAGAGCTGGTCTGTCGTGTTCGGCAGCGAGCGAGCCGCATGAATTTTTATGAGCTTAGGAAATTAATTTGTGTTTTTCGCTAAGCCCTGGCTTAGCGCCGCGGTAATTAATTGCGCTGATTGCTCTGCATCATTGATAAGCGGTTCTCTGGCTTTCGTAACGTTTACCCCCACAGGGAGCTTTATCTACCTCTCTCTCTCTCCCTCTTCCTTTCGCTCTATCCATTTCTCTCTCTTTCTGTCACACGCACACACCCTCTGGTCCTTTTGTCTGCGCACGCTTCGACCAGCCCCCATTTTTCGGATTTGCAACGAACGAGCTGTGTGTTCCTCGTAATTGGCCCGCGAAACGCGACTAGCTGTTCCGCGTTAAATCATGCACCAGGTGATAGGGCACTTTTGAATTTTTGTCAAACCTGCGGTACACGGCCTGGCTAGGATGCAATTGGTGTGAAGGTTCTTCGTTGGATCAGATTGTGTTGCTTTGTTAATTTAACACATTGTTGACGGGACACACGAATTCGCGGCTTTTGTTCGTCAACTGTTAGCGACAGGAGACGCATCATCCTGCACCTCTATTATCGAATAACGTATTGCAAATTGTGTCAGAAATACTCTGAGACGGGGTAGGGCGGGCGTAAAATTAATTAAACTTTTCTACGTTCTCGCAACAGTGTATTTTACACGAAGACTATTTCCGCGTTGTCTGAGCGTCGTTCGCAAAAAGTACGCGTTCAACGGTCTCGTGAAGAGTCAGGGCGCGTCGTCCTGCCGGTCCCTTGTTCCCCTCTCCCGCGAAGCAGGCCCAGGAAAGACCCAAAGGGGCGGAGTCTCCCCCACCACGCGTGCTGGGCCCGGCCTCAAGCGGCTCGCTTCACCGTCTTCCAGACGGATTTTCTCACACCTCTATTATCGAATGAAGTGTTGAATATTATTTTTTTAAAGCTACACATGTCAGTGTTGCCTGAGAAGAAAAATTTCCTTTTGTTTCTCAACTGTTTGCGACAGGAGACGCGTCATCCTGCACCTCTATTATCGAATGAAGTGTTGAAAATGATTATTTCTAAGGACACTGAATGAAATATATCGCCTGAGAGCAAAAATGTCTCAGTACATTGCAATACAATTGCATAAACAGTTCGTAGGTAGGGGTCCTATAAGCGGACCCCAGCTTTCAACCTTTTGGGTGTCCAGACACAGTTCCTAAGAGCTATTCGTACAGAAAAGACGTTCTTTCCGAGCCGTGTTGATAAAAGAAAATTCGATATATAAAAGGAAACTTTGATTTCCAATATCAAACGTGTCAGTTTGTCATTTTTCAGTTTCTGATTGAAACAGTATATTATTGAATATATGTATATACACAAACGAAATTGAAAAACAATAATGTATAATAAATTTATCAATTTTTTCTTGACTTTTAGGCTTGACTAAAAATTGTCAACTGATTGTTATTAAAAAATGGAAGAATAAGGAGTTTCCTTTGTTTTTGTTACAGACACTAGTTACTCTGCTTATCATCCAGCTTTGCACGGAGTCGGTGACGATTTGTGCGTGAGGCGAAAGCAGAGGAGAAACAGAACAACATTCACTCTTCAGCAACTGGAGGAACTTGAGACAGCGTTTGCGCAGACACACTACCCGGATGTCTTCACGAGGGAAGATCTGGCAATGAAGATTAACCTAACCGAGGCCAGAGTTCAGGTTAGTACGATAGATCGAGTGAATGTGACACCAGAAACGAGGTATACTAAAGACTCACCATCTTGGACAATTACACGGATCTAAATAAAAATTAATTGGACAAAATTCACACTATACTTCCTTATTTGGAACATCGATCAAAACAATCTTCTTTTTTAACATATCTGGTTTGTAACACATTCGGTAAATTTTAAATGTTAGGTCATCTTATAAGTTCGTGTTAAATTTTATAATTTAGATCAGTATAATATTTTCAACGAACCTTTAAATTTGATTTAAAGAAAACGTAAGTGCCTTCTCATTCCACTTTTTTAATTTATTCTTACTTTTAACTTTTTTTTTATTTTTTTGGTAAAACCATTATATCGTCACTATAGTATTTTTCTTAAAGTAGGTCATCCCATATGTTCGTGTCGAATTTTATAATTTAGATCAATATTTCCAACGAAGCTTTAAATTTGGGGGGGAAAAAACGTAAACGCCTTCTCGTTCTACAATTTTTTTTATTTTTTCGATAAGACTATTATGTCGTCACTAGAGTATTTCCTTGAATTTTCATTAAAATATTTTCCGCTCTCAGCACGAACTTACGGGATGACCTAATAGATTGAAATTTCAGATAATTTTTTCCTCTTAATTAATTACACATCGCGTATCGAAAACATTAAATGAAATCTTATTAAAGATACATCGAATGGTAGTATATTTAAAATCCAACAAATGAAATTACTACACGTGTTCAGTCAAGTGATGGTTAATTCAGTAACGAATTATTGTTCAGATTTTTTCTTTGAAATTAAACCATCCATCGTAAACAATAATAAGAAAAATTGAAGATTATTCTTTATTAAAAATGATGGAAACATTTAGAATGAAATAAAAAGTGTCTAAAAAATATTCTACATAAATGGAGAACCTTTCAAAAGTTATTAAGCTAAATAAACTAAATATTAGTAAAAATTTTAAAAAATTAAGCATATATTATTTTTTTCCATCAGAAGCATTTAATGCATATTCCAAACACGGGAATCTCTTAATTATTTCGAGTGGTACGTTTTTTCGCATTTATTTCTCCAAATTAATTTGGAACACCATCAAATGAATGGTACAGAGGAGAGGAAAATAAAATAAAATGGAAATGTTGGCTGATGACAGGATCCGTAATCAATTAACTTTTAACTTATTATAATATACAATCGCATGCTAATGCGAATGCACTTTAGCAGATGTGCTCAATCTCCTCTGTTTCATATAACAAATTTAATGTTCGAATAATAATTGTAAATGTAGTTTTTTGTTTTTAAAACCTTTCAAAAGTTATTAAGCTTGTGTTCCGTTAAAAAAAATTACAATTTTTGAATAAATAATACAAGAAAAAATATTCCCAAAATAGACTTTAGTAGATTCCAATAGAATTCAGTCAATTTCAGTGGATTTCCATAAGTTAGGTTAGAATTTAGGGTTAGGTTAGGTTAGAATTCCGTGGATTTCAGTAGATTTCCGTGGGTTTCAAAAGATTTCCGTAGGTTTCAAAAGATTTCAATAGATTTTAATAGAATTCAGAAAATTTCACAATATCGTTAGTATATTTTAGTGAATTTTAATAAATTTTAGTAGATTTCAGTATGCTTCACACTCAGCAAGTGTCCTAATACTTATAAACGGAAGTGTAGGTACCATAAATTTCTTCATCACGCAACATAACGAGCCTAATAACAGCGTATAACATCGATAACCCAAAAACTAACCTATATTCAACGCGCCAACAGAAAATCTAGCAATAATTTCTTCAATTTTCAAGAAAGTATCGAAAACAATTGTGTCATGCTAAATTTAAACGAAAGAAAATTCACAAACATTACCAGAAATGAAGGAAACCAGAAAAATACCATAAATCTCTCCTTAACGCAGCATATTGAGCACGATAACCCAAAAACTAACCTATATTCAACGCACCAACAGACAACTAGCAGTAATTTCTTCAATTTTCAAGAAAATACCAGAAACAATTATATCATATCAAACTTAAACTAAAGAAAATTTATAAATACTACCAAAAAGGTACCATAAATCTGTTCATCGCACAATGTAGGTATTGCAACTCGTATAACGATAATTTACGATCTGAGGGAACAAAAGGTTAGGTTAGTGACGAAAGTGTACGGTCAAACGAGCGATAATGATCGACTATTTCGACGCGTGACGATGGATCCGTGGTGTAAGAGCAAAAGCGCAAGATGTGGGGTAATTTTGGGGTACACCCGACTCCCGCGGGAGGTGCTGACACCCTCGACCTGACGTAATCTTCTGACAGAGTAAGCCGGTAATCTCCAGGATTACTTTGTACTCTTGGCTACGTCCTCCTGGCCATATTTACTCGCACCGGCGTAATTCGTGCTACAGAGAATCCCGGCAGTAATAGCGATTCCCTGCTGAAATCCTGTTGGAACATCTGCAGGATATCCGATTGCTGCTGTCAGATTTTTAATTCCTCCCCCTTTTTCCACATTAGCCATGTCAGAATTTTGTCAGAGAGATCTTTTTTCCTCGACACATACACCTAATTTAACGAATACAGTTAACGATGAAATATTGTTAATTAACCCTTTTATAACGATTTTCTTTCTTCTATATTTTCTTTACCCTCTACAACGCCATGTGACTTACATTTTATAGTCTCGTTTTATTCATTTACTGTTACACATATAATTATTACATTTTTATGATAATTACAATTTTTAAAATTTATAACAATTAGTTTTCATATTTATTGGAAGGTACCCTATCCGTTTATCTATATTTTACAGTCTCGTTTTATTTATTTACTGCTATACATATAATTACTACAATTTTTTAAATTTCTAATAAGTACTTTTTATATTTATTGAAAGTTACGTATCCATTTATCTGTATTTTATAGTCTCATTTTATTTATTTATTATTGCATTATATTGTTGTACTATTACATTATTGCCAGCCAATTTTTTATAATAACTGCAATTTCAAAAATTGCATTATAATAATTATCTCATCAAAATGTAAAAAAAATCAACCGATACTTGTCTTCTCGTGCAATGTTACATTTTTTATATCTATTCGTGTTTCCCCCACCAAATGTAAACGAAGCATCAACCGAAATTTTCCTTCTCACGAACGAAGAGAAATCAGGTTATAGAGGGTTGATTGATTTTTCTGCGGATTTCTTTCTCTCTGTCGTTTTATTTTTTAAATTCACCACCATCCAACGTCGTTTCCGCGGTACTGTGTTATACGTTTCTTCGGGGTAAGTGTCGGGGCACTCAGACCCCGGAAACGTGGCCTCTATACACCGGGTGAGCCGGGGCGAGTGGTGCAACCGGGCAAAAGGTGGTTCTACGTGTAAAAATAAACCGAAAATGTGGAATAAAATTTTTTCATAAGGTGCTCAGTTTTGGAGAAGGTTAAATTTAAAGATTTCTCTATAAACTCCGCTTATACGTATTTTCATTAGTATGGGTAGTTCACGACTCTCTGATTCAAGGAGCAAGAATTTATATGCATCAACAAGGACGTCACTTTTAACAATTCGTTCGGTAATCCAAATTGAACTTGAGGAAATTTTTAATAAACGTACTTTCAGTACTTACGACATTGTCGTCTCTTAGTACAAACATAAAGTCGAGAGGTAGTTAAATGCACGCGTACGCCAGAAATTTGAAATTCAATTTTCTTGGAAACTAAGCTTCTTATGAGAAAATTTTATTCCTCATTTTCGGTTTATTTTTATGTGTAGAATCATCATCTGCCCAATTATCTTGGGCCGCCTTAAAATCATACTTAATTGCCACCTAACGTTCAGCTCCATAGGTCTCGAAAAATAATTCAACAAGTACTTAAATAACTTCCACAGTAAGAAATAAAAAAACAACTGATTATCAAAAAATGCCTCTTCTTTCCTGGATACATTGTTAACTGATTTTTCTGTGAATTTCTTTATCCTCCAACAGACAAGCTGAATTAATTCGTTCTTAACTCTTCTGATTAACAAATGTGCCAATTAAGAGATTCTTTATTTTTCCATGGAAATTTTCAATCGTTCGAAGTCGTGTAATTTAAATATTAATAATAGAGCGATATTGAACGAATTTTTCTCTAATTTATGTCGAATTATAGAGCTCTCTTATGAACAAACTAACAAAACAGAAATTGTTCAAAGTGCAATATCGACAAATTAGCGAATATAAATTCTCAAAAAAAAAAAAAAAAAGAAACATTTCAAACGACAATTAAGTTTGCACAGAGCTTGTTAAAAAACTCTCGTATTGAACATTTTTATTAGCAGACAAATATCCTTGTTCAAAGGGGAAAGGATACGTTCGTTTAAGTTTTATTCGGTCAACGAGACTTTGTACGAGGTACGCATTTAATCGATGCAATTATACGTTTCGGACAACATTTCTTTCTTTCTTTTTTTTAACGCAAACACGACCCTAGGGAAAGCCTGCCAGCAAGCAATGAAGATTAAACGATATAACGAGGAGCAAAGATTATAGAATTTAAATGCCGGATGTAATCTGATGAAGAATTAATAAATAACAGCAACGGGATCGCAATTTCGTGGATCAATATCGCGTAACGATAAAAGAGAAATAATTTCCAGAGATTACACGTTTTCATATCTCGCCTGGTTAATTAAACCGGAAACTGGAGGCGCGTATTAAATGGCGATTAACGAGGTATTGAAAAGGGTTCGTATCGAATGAAACACGGAAAAAATGTACAATTTCTCAGCTTGCTGTGAATCATAGAATCCTTCAACGTAACGATACAATTTTTATCTCGAACTGTAATAAAAAATTAGTAAACATATTTATCAATGTACAACTTTTTTTTCAAAATTGCTCGAGATTGCTCTAAAAATGCTGAATTACTTTCACGTCTTCGATTCAGCATAAAAATACCGTTAATAGAGTTATCCATGATTTTTAAGTTTGCAGTTGAATAATTATGAATCTGTTTAACACGTTCGCTGCCACTGACGCAGCATGTGCGTTCCAAAATATATTCCTCAGCGCACTATGGATTTTTTAACGGCGGTGAACGTGTTGAATTATTTGCAAGCTTTTTAGACTAAAGTGTGCAAGATTAAACTTCACTTTGAAATTTTTTAAATAACATTATTCGTTAATTTTAATAATCGATTAATAAGGTGGAATTTGTTGAAATAGAAAAAGCTGTGAGAATTTATATTTCTGCTCTGGGGTTCATATTTACAAGTATTCGTTTGGATTTCTGGGTTAAGAAAATGCTTTTCATAATTTAAACTCTTTTCTTGGAAATATTTCTGAGAGCTTTTAAAGCTACGAAATGTGAATTAACTTCCTCGTGGATTGCACTTGCAGTGCAAAATATAACCGAACTGTGACAAACATGATTTACGTTAAAAAAAAATATATGTGTCATTTTAATTAAATTTTCATCTATTACATTATGAACCAACAAATTCGAGTTACACGTATATACACATTGTACACACAATTCTGCATCCTCCTTTTTATCACAGTGTTCAAGCACTAAGTAGCTAACTCTGACGAAAAGACAATAGTCTGAAGAGCTCTTCACTAGGACGACCCAAAAGTCTCATTACTATCTCGCAGAACTGGGTAAAATATTATTTGCAACTGTAAACGGTATAACTGTGAAAATAAAATGATTTATTTGTTGCAGTACGTTTGTGAAATAATATTTAAAAATAGTGTCTTATTTGAGAGATATTCGGCAATTGTCACCGTTTAACAGTGAGGCTTTATGTTGAAATATCTCATTAATTTTAATTTATTTTTGACCTTATTTGCAATATTTAAGAATTGATCATTGCCGAATTCAGAGCAGGTATGAAATGCAAACATATGAAACATCTATTTTTTAAACATGATGTGTAGTCTGAGCAATGCATTTTGCTAAATACGAATAGGCACACTTTTAAATGAAAAATGAATTTACTTTGCGAAGTTGTCCAATTTCTCGCGTTATGATACTATTTCTTCCCCCGTCCATATTTTCATTGTGAGGAAATACTTCAAATGTGCATTTAAAATAGAAGATTAAAATATTTCATGCTTCGGGTCATTAGAACACAAATACTTTATTTCCTAAAATTTCGCCTCCTATTTAAAATATAATTTTATTCGAACCTTGTTGCAAAAATTTTTCCTCTAAATTCTACCCAACTCTGCTTTCCTATCTCTAAATATTCTCTTTGCAACAACCATTCGATCGAATATACTCAATACGTTCCTCAATATACAGGGTGCTTCAGAAATAGGGTGCTTAGCTAAAATATTCCACGAAAAGGTCATATAAACAAATGTCCGAAAACTCTTCCTTTTCGAGATATAAACACTTTTAATTCATCTCGAAATTGAACGATAATTGAAACTGTTGAAAAAAGAAAAAGAGAAGAAAAGAATTTTCAGAGCGACGTTTGTGAAATTTTTCATCCTTAAAGAGGTTAGAGTACGCCAAAGTTTGGCCACCAGCGTCTGAACCACCCTGTACATACACCTGAGCAATCATCATAAATCCATATCTATCAATTTGAATGAGAAGAAGGAGTAAAATGGTTGAGGGAGGACGACGAGGGGAAACATACATAGTCTGGCAAAGAATTCTTGAGCGTGGCGCGCGTCCAGTGTAGGGGCATGGTATTATCCCGCTGCATTGTCCGGATTATAAGACGAGAAGGCCATACTAGGCAGCGATGTACACAATGGGAGGAAGGTAGGGACAGGACGGCTATGACGCAATTACGGCGCAGACTCATTGTTTCATTAGGGAAGACAAAGGGAATCTGAAATAATGGACAAATAGGCGCGTTTATGCAGTGCCGGTCCTCTTCTCCTACTCCAATTAGAACCTCGTGCGGGACAGGGTGGGCGCGGGGGATGCCCCGACGTCGGTGGATCGTCGGATGCAGGCAGCTTCGAGGCTCTGACGTTTGTTCGCGTCGCCCCGTGCGGCAGCAATTATGCTGCTGCCGTGCGCGCACACACACACGCGCACACAACCGCTGACAGGAGGAGACAGGAAGTGCGCATGCGCGAGCGAGTAGAGGTCGCGACCGTCGACGTCGTCGGACGAGTCGCGTGCTTTTCGGTCCGTTTGAATTTCGATGTGTGTAATGCGAATTACGGTGCAACGAGATGCGAACAGGTACACCTGGCTTTTGCCCTTGCTGCACGTTGCTGTTTGAACGAATAAATAAATTCGAGCTTGAGGATGAGAAAATTTTGTTGCGACGTGTTTAAACGTCGATGATTTGAAGGTTAGTTGAACGTTTGGATACTAAATGCGGAAAGAATTTTGTGCACGAATTTGATGTGTGTATTCTGTGCATTGTTTAACGTGTAAGGCTCCTACAGAGTCCATGAAGCTGATAAATTAGGAAGTAAAATTACTTTGCTAACAAATTTTACTTACATTATGTATTGTATCGCGATGCACCCTTGGTAGCAGATGGCGCGACAGTCGCACGCGCAATGGATGCCGGATCAAATGTGACCCAATACTAAAATCGTTGTCGCATGCAAACGAAATTACATTTTTTTATTTTACCTAGCATTGTATTGCTTAAAATTATTAATATTACGATTAATATAAGAATACATATTCATAATATAAAGAGAAGAGAGTTATATCTCTGTTGTAAAGTCCAATGTTCAAAGTGTAGTTCTATTTAAGTTCAGATAGGCTAGTTGTCTGCGATAAAGTCCAAGTTCGTCGTGTTTCGAGGCCGTTTTTAACTTCGAACCTTTCAACTTTCTTTTACGTTGGATTCTTCTTATACAGGGTGTTCCAGTTTTTTCAAATAGGTAGCCTTTGCTTTCCGTAGGATCTTAGAAAGTAACTGTGCAAAATTTGATTCAGCTTGATCCAAGGGAACATGTGTGCGTACAGACAGACGTTCTATTTTATATACAGGGTGTCCCAGTTCTTTCTTATCAAACTTTAAAATACATTCTAGGGATATAAGTAAGAAAAGAAATATTTTATAAACATAGGTTTGAAGATTCATTGAAAAGTTACAACAAAAATAGGAAATACATGGAACAGAAACTTTCTGGCATGCCGATTTCGAAATTGCCGAAAAAGTCCCAAAATTCACTGATGACATCGTTCGCTCTAAAACCAAGGACTTTTTTCGTCGTGGTATCCATCTTCTGCTTAAATGGTGGCAAAAGGTAATAGATAATTGTGGAAAGTATTTTGATTAAAAATTATCATACGATGTATAAGATATTAATAAAGAAAATTGCTATGAAAACGACGGAAACTTTTGCATACCCCTGATATTATAGACCAGCGATTTTTAACCTTTATCTCACGGCTCGTACAGACTAATTATTAACCCTTTGCGATCGGCACATTTCTCTGGTTGGGACTATCAGCTAGTCGGAGCAAATTTAGATTTTTAAAGTTATTTTTGCATAGTTGATTTATTATATATATAAGGATATTGAAAAACAGAATATTTTGAAACTGATACATTTTGTTTAATACATACTAGTTATAGTGCATAAAAATAAAACGTTTTAATTTTTGTAATTTTCCAAAGTATGATACTTGACAAAACAAAGATCATGCCGCCATAGCGGTGACACCGATTTCTAGAACAAAATTGAAATGCCGCCACTATGGCGGCACCGATCGCAAAGGGTTAAAATTCTACAGCACACCAAAAAAATATCTTACATTTTCATATACAAGAAAAATCATTTTTTTCCGTTACACTTTTAACTTTTCTAACTTGTATTAAGAAATATTGGCACACCGATTGAAAGTCGGTGTTACAGACTAATATACAATACTATTCTACAAAGTGGAAATCTTTGTACAGAGAATTTACTTGACAGAGCTGCGTTCCCATTTAACAAACTCGTTGATCCCACGAAAACACGAGTTTCAGCTGTTTTAAAACACCGTTATCCCACGTTTAAAAAACGAGGAGGTAACTCGGAGTATAATGAAAATCAGATTCGCGAAACAGGTAGAACGAAATTAAGCGCATTTGACTTGGGACAGGGTAAAACAGTGTGATTATCGATATGTTCGGATTAAACGTGGCAGAGAGAAAAAAAAATGAATAACAGAGAGACAAGGGAGGAAAGGGAGCGTATGAAACAAGCAGGGTGAAGAATAACGATGCCTTCTACCATTGGATTATATACCGCGCTAATGCGCTTACAAATTTGCACGCAAAAATATTCCTTCTCGTTCTTTTAATGAAAACATAACGAGGAAGTAAGAGGCTTTAATGCATCAGTTTTGCATATATTCATCGAGGCTGTGTAATTAATTTATCAACTAGACTTCGAACACTCGCGTGATTCAATTTTTAGTAATTACGCGAGACTTGGAAGTTGAATTTTTAGCGAAATTCTGAAAGGACGTAATTAACTCACCTTTAGCTGTTTAACGTGTAATAATAGTTTTCACTTTTACAATTATAATTTTGTTGATAATGCAGTGTTCTGTTTGAAAGCTAGTAATGATGTTATGTTATTTTGATACAACAAAAGAATTGAAAATAAAGGTATATCTGCGGTAACAATATTCATCAACCGATAATTAGATTTTATCGTCGCCGTTAAATTCAGAATAATAAAAGTTATCAGAAGGTTTCTAAAAGTTGCAATTAATTTTTAAAAATTCCTTTTATTTCCCAAATTGTTTCTCAATTATTCCGGCATTATTTTTTTTTAAAATGTGTCTCCAAATAAGAACACTAGTCTTAATTTTACTTGTAGGTGTTTCCTTAAGAATTTTAATTCTCTGGCAATTTGAAAATTGAAGAATGCATTGAAAAAAAATGTGAGCTTCTCTTATTCGTTCATTGACACTTTACAATCCACTGAATTTATACTTGTACAATTCTTTTCAGAATCGTCTTACATTGTAATGTACAAAAAAAGTTGCAACACCTAGAAATTAGGTCTGCTTTGAGGAAAAAATGACCTTTTTCAATAAACGGGACACTTTTTACCCGAATTTTAATCACTTCTCCCTTTCAGTGCCCCGAACAATATGCGCGGGTTACGGATTAGTGCGATTTCGTATCTCCGAAATAATATGTAATTTCGTTATGTAATTTCATTTCGAACAATATATAATTTCAATGGAGAAACGCTGTATGAAGTTCGTTTCAACGAAAAACGGCGAGAAATGAATCATATTTGCGAAACGTATCGTCTCAAGCAACCCTTAATGAAACGCGTTCACCGTTGATGGCGTCACAGTTTTCTGTAACAAGTGTCGAAGGTTTAAACGTATTTATCGGATGGAAAGAAACGAGTCAGCGTCGTTACCGACGTCTTCCCGAATGAAATTCGTATTTGGGAGGAAGAATGTGGTAGAAGAAAGACGGGTAGAAAGAAAGTAAACGAGCATGGAGATCCTTTAAGAGGACAGAGAAGGAAGAATGGACTGGCAGTCCCGACGGAACCGCGGCTTTGTTCTCAGCTATTACTCGCCCCCACAAACCCTGAGGATATTATTATATCTCTCCCCGTCAGTCGGCATTCACTGTCCTCGTTTCTTGTACGCGAATTCACCAGCAACGGCGGAGCTCATCGTATTTATTTTATTAAACCATTTTCCAAGCTTCCTCTCGCCGCGAAACTTTCTCGCCCCCTGGATGAAAGATAATCATACCCCAGGACTTTCTCTCCCTCTCTCTCTCTTACTCATTCTCTCATTCACTCACTCTCTTATTCTCTTTCATACTCTCTCTCTCTCTCTCCCTCCCACTCACTCATTCTCTCTTGCTCTCTCCCTCCCTCACACAGACACTCACTTTCTTTCTCTCTCTCAGTCATTCCTTCTCTCTCTTTCTCTCTCTCTCAGTCATTCCCTCACTTTCTCTCTCTCTCTCACACTCACTCACTCACTTTCTCTCTCACACTTACTCACTTTTTCCCTCTCTCCCTCTCACTCACTCACTCATTCCCTCACTTTCTCTCTCTTTCTCTTTCACACTCTCTCTCTCACTCATTCCCTCACTTTCTCTCTCTCTCTCACACTCACATCTTGAAGGTCATTCCAAGGTCATCGATATTTTTCATTTACTATTTAACCCTTTGCGATCGGCATATTTCTCTGGTTGGACTATCAGCTAGTCGAAGCAAATTTAAATTTTCAAAGTTATTTTTGCATAGTTTATTTATTATATATATAAGGATATTGAAAAACAGAATATTTTGAAACTGATACATTTTGTTTAATACATACTAGTTATAGTGCATAAAAATAAAACGTTTTAATTTTTGTAATTTTCCAAAGTATGATACTTGACAAAACAAAGATCATGCCGCCATAGCGGTGACACCGATTTCTAGAACAAAATTGAAATGCCGCCACTATGGCGGCACCGATCGCAAAGGGTTAAAATTCTACAGCACACCAAAAAAATATCTTACATTTTCATATACAAGAAAAATCATTTTTTTCCGTTACACTTTTAACTTTTCTAACTTGTATTAAGAAATATTGGCACACCGATTGAAAGTCGGTGTTACAGACTAATATACAATACTATTCTACAAAGTGGAAATCTTTGTACAGAGAATTTACTTGACAGAGCTGCGTTCCCATTTAACAAACTCGTTGATCCCACGAAAACACGAGTTTCAGCTGTTTTAAAACACCGTTATCCCACGTTTAAAAAACGAGGAGGTAACTCGGAGTATAATGAAAATCAGATTCGCGAAACAGGTAGAACGAAATTAAGCGCATTTGACTTGGGACAGGGTAAAACAGTGTGATTATCGATATGTTCGGATTAAACGTGGCAGAGAGAAAAAAAAATGAATAACAGAGAGACAAGGGAGGAAAGGGAGCGTATGAAACAAGCAGGGTGAAGAATAACGATGCCTTCTACCATTGGATTATATACCGCGCTAATGCGCTTACAAATTTGCACGCAAAAATATTCCTTCTCGTTCTTTTAATGAAAACATAACGAGGAAGTAAGAGGCTTTAATGCATCAGTTTTGCATATATTCATCGAGGCTGTGTAATTAATTTATCAACTAGACTTCGAACACTCGCGTGATTCAATTTTTAGTAATTACGCGAGACTTGGAAGTTGAATTTTTAGCGAAATTCTGAAAGGACGTAATTAACTCACCTTTAGCTGTTTAACGTGTAATAATAGTTTTCACTTTTACAATTATAATTTTGTTGATAATGCAGTGTTCTGTTTGAAAGCTAGTAATGATGTTATGTTATTTTGATACAACAAAAGAATTGAAAATAAAGGTATATCTGCGGTAACAATATTCATCAACCGATAATTAGATTTTATCGTCGCCGTTAAATTCAGAATAATAAAAGTTATCAGAAGGTTTCTAAAAGTTGCAATTAATTTTTAAAAATTCCTTTTATTTCCCAAATTGTTTCTCAATTATTCCGGCATTATTTTTTTTTAAAATGTGTCTCCAAATAAGAACACTAGTCTTAATTTTACTTGTAGGTGTTTCCTTAAGAATTTTAATTCTCTGGCAATTTGAAAATTGAAGAATGCATTGAAAAAAAATGTGAGCTTCTCTTATTCGTTCATTGACACTTTACAATCCACTGAATTTATACTTGTACAATTCTTTTCAGAATCGTCTTACATTGTAATGTACAAAAAAAGTTGCAACACCTAGAAATTAGGTCTGCTTTGAGGAAAAAATGACCTTTTTCAATAAACGGGACACTTTTTACCCGAATTTTAATCACTTCTCCCTTTCAGTGCCCCGAACAATATGCGCGGGTTACGGATTAGTGCGATTTCGTATCTCCGAAATAATATGTAATTTCGTTATGTAATTTCATTTCGAACAATATATAATTTCAATGGAGAAACGCTGTATGAAGTTCGTTTCAACGAAAAACGGCGAGAAATGAATCATATTTGCGAAACGTATCGTCTCAAGCAACCCTTATTGAAACGCGTTCGCCGTCGATGGCGTCACAGTTTTCTGTAACAAGTGTCGAAGGTTTAAACGTATTTATCGGATGGAAAGAAACGAGTCGGCGTCGTTACCGACGTCTTCCCGAATGAAATTCGTATTTGGGAGGAAGAATGTGGTAGAAGAAAGACGGGTAGAAAGAAAGTAAACGAGCATGGAGATCCTTTAAGAGGACAGAGAAGGAAGAATGGACTGGCAGTCCCGACGGAACCGCGGCTTTGTTCTCAGCTATTACTCGCCCCCACAAACCCTGAGGATATTATTATATCTCTCCCCGTCAGTCGGCATTCACTGTCCTCGTTTCTTGTACGCGAATTCACCAGCAACGGCGGAGCTCATCGTATTTATTTTATTAAACCATTTTCCAAGCTTCCTCTCGCCGCGAAACTTTCTCGCCCCCTGGATGAAAGATAATCATACCCCAGGACTTTCTCTCCCTCTCTCTCTCTTACTCATTCTCTCATTCACTCACTCTCTTATTCTCTTTCATACTCTCTCTCTCTCTCTCCCTCCCACTCACTCATTCTCTCTTGCTCTCTCCCTCCCTCACACAGACACTCACTTTCTTTCTCTCTCTCAGTCATTCCTTCTCTCTCTTTCTCTCTCTCTCAGTCATTCCCTCACTTTCTCTCTCTCTCTCACACTCACTCACTCACTTTCTCTCTCACACTTACTCACTTTTTCCCTCTCTCCCTCTCACTCACTCACTCATTCCCTCACTTTCTCTCTCTTTCTCTTTCACACTCTCTCTCTCACTCATTCCCTCACTTTCTCTCTCTCTCTCACACTCACTCACTTTCTCTCTCTCTCTCACACTCACTCACTCACTTTCTCTCTCACACTTACTCACTTTTTCCCTCTCTCCCTCTCCCTCTCACTCACTCATTCCCTCACTTTCTCTCTCTTTCTCTCTCACACTCACTCTCTCTCTCTCTCTCTCTCTCTCTCACTCAATCCCTCACTTTCTCTCTCTCTCTCTCTCACACTCACTCACTCACTTTCTCTCTTTCTCTCACACTCACTCACTTTCTCCCTCTCTCCCTCTCTCTCACTCTCTTTCTCTCTTTCTCTCTAACACTCACTCACTCACTTTCTCTCTCTCTCTCTCTCTCTCACTCACTTTATCTCTCTTTCTCACTCACTCGTTCATTTATTCTCTTTCTCTCTCTTTTTCTCTCACTCACTCATTTTCTCACTTTCCCCCTCCTCTCTTTCTCTCTCGATCTCCTCCGATCTATAATAACGTGTTTTGTCTTGTAAAGCCTCACACAGACACTCACTTTCTTTCTCTCTCTCAGTCATTCCTTCTCTCTCTTTCTCTCTCTCGCAGGCATTCCCTCTCTCACTCATTCCCTCACTTTCTCTCTTTCTCACTCATTAGTTTATTTGTTCTCTTTCTCTCTCTCGCCCATTATCTCTTGCTCTCTCTTTCTCTCACACTTATTCTCTCTCTCTCTCTCTCTTGCTCTCTCTCACGCAGATACTCACTTTCTCTCACTCACTCATTCCCTCACTTTCTCTCTCTTTCTCTCTCACTCACTTTCTCTCTCTCTCTCCCTCTCTCTCTCTCTCTCACTCATTCCCTCATTTTCTCTCTCACACTCACTCACTCACTTTCTCCCTCTCTCCCTCTCTCTCTCTCACTCACTTTCTCTTTTTCTTTCACACTCACTCACTCACTTTCTCTCTCTCCCCCTCTCTCTCACTCACTTTATCTCTCTTTCTCACTCACTCACTCGTTCATTTATTCTCTTTCTCTCTCTTTTTCTCTCACTCACTCATTTCCTCACTTTCCCCCTCCTCTCTTTCTCTCTCGATCTCCTCCGATCTATAATAACGCGTTTTGTCTTGTAAAAGGAAGAGGAAGAAGAATTACGTTTGCACGAGCGTAATCGACTTCCCGCGGAGTTTATTTTATTATTGATTCCAATCCGTTAATGAGTTCCCGTTACTTTTGCACCCTGTGATTCCTCGGAACTTCGTCTGATTTCATTTGGCTTTCGCGGAAACGGTAGATCCCGTTGTGAGATGACGGAAGAATTTTTTTTCTATTAATCGATGGTAGTTCAATTGATCTTTGATATTGGAATTAAGTTGTTTATTCATTATGTTGAAATACAGAGAAACGGATGGATGGAAAGGTGATTACAGAGAGGAGGAGCAATTTGACAGAGAAGTTTCATAGAATTTAAATAAAGTTTCTTCGTGTATTTGAACGTTGCTAGATGGAAATTAAATATTTCATAAATCGGCTTCGGGAATCTGAACGATGAAGTTAACAGTGAGAAATATAATTAAAAATATTGTAGAAACGTTCGAGCTTTTTTTTTCTTTTATTAAGCGGATTAAAAAAGCAAAATTCATATTAAGAGTATGTATATTTACACAAATTTACGTGAAAATGGATTAATTTTTAATACACAGTATTATTAATATATTATTTAAACAAATGAATTTTTCTGAAAGCTACTTATGTAGGTGAATTCATCAGTGAGAAACACATAATCTCGACATTTAAACCATTCCTCTATCTCTCATAGTTTCCGAGGTAGTAGACCAAATAATTTTGGGTGAAAAAGGATCTAAGACCTAATGTTCCACAATTTTTGTTTCCAACGCGACATACGAACCTAGACAATAAACGTTTAAAATATTGTCAAGGAACGTAAACTTGATAGCAGCAAAAATTACTAAAAATATAAAAAGGCGGTGGGTCAAAAAAGACCCGAAGACCGCTCTAGGGTTAAACTTGCAACTCGCAACAAAACCGTAGGAATATCACGCTAAGAGAGAGAAAGTTTGAAAGAAAAAGCTCACGTTTGACTCGCGGGAGGAGTGCAATTCGAATCAACAGCCATAGTTGTGTATACGCGGGGCGAGATATGGGAAGGAGCGGCGGAGGGCCGCTGGGTATAATAAAGTCTATTTCAGTTGGTATTATGTCAAGTTAGGCTCGTTAGCTGAACTCGAGCTTTTTAAAAAACACTCGACCGCCGTGGTTGCTGTCGGCTCGTTGAACATGCACGTGGATAAGAGGGCATCCCCTCCGACTGGCCGCGAATGCCATCCTCGTACATGCAATTATCCTTCCATATCCTCGCTCCAGGTGTAGCTCTATGAAACAGCTTAAGTGCCGCCTTCAGCGCCGTTCCTCATCTTACTCTCGTTTTCTTTCTATTTTATTCCCCACCGCGCCATCCTGCACCTTCTCTCTACTCTGTCTCCACACTTTCCTCGCTGCTGTGTCGCAAGGGAGGAAGATTAGGCGAGGGGGTTGTCTAATGGAGAACTTTATCGCGTTCGAGTAAGTTTTTCTTTTTTTTAACAACGCTGTATATTTTTGAACGCGGTTTTCTTTGGGAATGACACTTGCGGAAAAGAAGTATACAGTAAATTCTCTACAAGTGTCAGTCCGCAAGGAACCTAAACCTGACACTTGTAGAGTCAGGGACTACGTTTTCGAGCCTCGCGCCCGCGAATAAAAGATAAGGATGAAACGTGAGTCGGGGCAACCAAGCGATTTAAATACCAACTTTTTTAATTTTACGTTTTCTTATCCCGAAATTTTTCTCAACATATTGATGAGATTTTTCTTATGAAAATGACATCAAATACGACATAATTTGAACAACATTTACTTATTAACACGTTCACTGTCACGCCAGACGCATAATAAGGTGCAGAATATTATTTAACACGTTAAACGCCACGCCGGTCCCTAGATTTTTGGTTCGTGCTACGCGGCCGCGCGCGTCGGTCCTTGCGTTCTGATTGTGAGACAAAACATTTTGTTTAGGCGATATCGAGTTTTGTTCAATCAAAGCTTTCAGAACAGGAATATAACATTTTAACAAAAGTTAAAAAGTAGTTTTTTAAGGATTTTTAAGTCGTCTTCTGTTTATTATTCGCCCGTCGCGCATAGCCCAGTTGACGGTCGAGTGTGGCGTGAACGGAAAGGCAAGCAAAACAGGCTGGGCGTTTAACGCGTTAAAAAAGGGATAGATAGTTTAATAGTAGAATTATTTAATAAAATATAGAAAATTCTTTAAACGTGTTCAAAAATAAATTAGTCATTTATTCTGAAAACTTGCGGAAGAAAATTGCAGTCGGTACTTTCTGAGCATAGTTTTGGTAATTAATCGATTACAAGTAATCCATAATAAGGCGCGGAACATTATTTAGGAAAGCGATAGAAAGTTTAATAGTAAAATCATTTAATAAATTATAGAAAATAGCTTATTATTTTTTTAAACGTGTTCAAAAATAAATTAGTCATTTATTCAGAAGAGTTGCGAAAAAGAAATCACAGTTGGTAAACGCTGAGCATACTTTTGAAAAATGGTTGATTACAAGTGATCCATAATAAGGCATAAAGTATTATTTGTGAAAGGGATAATAAGTTTAATAGTACAATTATTTAATAAAATATATTTTTAAGCGTTCAGAAGTGAACTTGTCATTTATTTAGCATTCCAGGAAGATTATCTAGAATTGATGGCAAGGATAGTAAAGTGTTCGAAATTCAAATTCAACGAAATGATCGAAATTCAACGTCCGCAAAATTCACTCGTTCAAATTTCAAAATACTTTCAGTAGAACGAATTCACAAAAGCGGTGATATAACGTTATATATATATGTACTTACAAAATTCATTAAAACCCTATACCGTCATTTTACAAATGCAGAATAGAGTTGAACAGAAAATTGCACACTTCTCGACTGATTAACTGTCTACTTGATATTTCATAGTATCTACATACTTGGAGAGTTCAAACGAACAATCTCCATCTGTAATATTTATCGACAAAATATACCATCCATAAATTTAAATCCCTCGATTTGCTCTGTTATAGTTATTCATAACTAAATGTCGAGAAAATTGAAATTTAATTTACCATTCAGATTACACATTTTTAAAGAACTTTCCTTGTAAAGTTCCCCTTATAATTACACATTTGTGAATAACTTCCCTCGTATTTCCTTATAACGTTCTAACAAAGGTGCTCTGAACGTTTCAGGTATGGTTTCAAAATCGTAGAGCAAAGTGGAGGAAAAGTGAGCGTTTGATAGAAGAACAGAGAAAAAGGGAGGGCGGCGGAGGGGCTAGCGCATTGGAAACGGCAGCCCTGGCGCCACCGACGTCTTCATCGGCAGGTCCAAGTCCCACAGGACACGATCCTGAAGGTACGATCACGAATAAAAGTGAAGGATATATTTATCAAGATTTCAATCTCTCTCTCACCGCTAATACGAATTATCTTATTTCATTTTCCTGTATTTATCTGTTTTTACGAAATCTTGTTTAAATTTGCTGCTAAAGTTATCTCGTAAAATTGTAAACGGCATATGAAACATACTGTAATATCCGTGAAAAATCGAAATTGCAATTTTAAACAAGCACGCATGGCGCTGATAGGGAAATTTAAGTTGGTCGTAAATATTAATTTCAGGCCACTATTGCAGTAGTATAACTTTTTCAAAATTGGACCGAACGACTTGAGTTTTTTTCAATGAAATTTTCAGCGTGTATATAGTTGACATAAATCTACAAAACGTACGTTTCAAATTTTCGCTACAGGCTCAGATCAGAAATTTTCAAAAAGTGACCTCTACAATTTTCCTCGCAATTCCCACAAAATACAATTTCTCCAAAATTTTTTCTACACGCCGTCTAAATAGCGAACTAATTCTTCTGACTTCTCAAAAAAAAAAAGTTGTTTGGTCCAATTTAAAGAAAAAGTTACACTGTTCCAAAAAATAGCCGGAAATTAATAACCGCAAATGATTTCATAAAAGTAAAGTCGCGATACTTTCTCCACAAAAGCACCACTTCCACCCTCAAACCCTGAAAATAATAATTATCCCCCGTGTCGTGTGTACGCCTTAAATCATCGATTCATCCATACGAATCCCGATTTTTCTGTTTCGGAAAAAAGGAACGACAAGCAGCAGCGCCCCCGATGTGGAGGACGCCGGTCCAGATGGAGCTGGCGGGTCAAGGAGCCCCAGCACGACTTCCGCCTCGGTCAGTCCGCGGCCCCAGCAGAGTCAGCCGTCCCTGGGTGGTGTCTCGACGCCACCTCCAACCCCCATAAGGGCGCCACCGCCACCACCTAGCACTGTAGGTGGTCTCGGCCCACCCGGCGAGAGGTGAGCTTTTAGCTTCGTTTGTATTTACGTCTTTAGGAAATATCTTCCTACTCCGCCCTTCCCTCCATCCCCCCTTGCCGCCCCATGGTCGTTCTCTCGTCTGAAAGTCAGCTCGCGATTTCCACGGTGAGGCAAGCACCACTGAACACCGTCGGCCGGATGCTTGATACGCGCCATTAAACCACTCCTCGTCGCTTCCTCCCGGCCCTCTTTCATCCCCCCACCCAACCCTCCTGCTGGGCCACGTTCGTCCCGACGTGCTCGTATAATCGTGATAATCGTCGCCTCGTTCCCCCCGCCCCCTCCTTCTCTCGCGTATATATACGAGAACGAGCCGGAGTGAGCGCGATTTAAGGACTGACCGTTCTCTGTCGCGTTTACGAGCAACGATGGGGGGTGAGTTGGTGGATATTGAAGAACGGGAGACGACGGGGTTACTGGAGAGAAATTGGGTTGAGGTTTAGCGGAGAAATGTCCGTCAGGAGGGAATTAACGTTGAACGGGGTGATTGGATTAAATTTGGAAGAATTTTTTGGGGGTAATGTGTGAAAGAATTATGGAAAGAGGAATTTTGTGGTTTGGTTTGTAGCGGGGGTAATGAGTGAAAGAATTGTGGCGAATTTGGTGGTTAACTCTGGAATTATGGTTAGACGGATGTTGGGTTAGTATGACAATTCTTTTCTCGCAGTGTTAACACTTTGACCTACGACAACGTATCAGACTCGTGGCAGAGATTTTGGTGAAGATGTGAGAAAGATAGTTATATTAGTGAGAAAAATTCATTGTAAACGTAACTTTCGTTTTGATTTGTAAGAAGGATTCCTAAATGTGATTAATCTGTAACGGATAAGCTTCTTTTACCTGATACAGTACTGCAACATTAAATGGCCGACGCTTATATGCATAGTCAGAAAAGAAATCATATGTTAAGGGGTTTAAGGAGGGAATTCTGGTTCGCAGTATCAATAATAATAATATTGTACATGTGTTTAAGTTTAGTTAACTATTTGAATTAATGAGATAGTTAATTAAACTTAAGTACATGTACAGTATTGTATTACCGAAATGTTTCTTTTATGATTTTATTGCACGATTTGTGAATACCCATCGACTCAAACAATTACATTCTTTTTTTCATTTTATTTAAGTTCAAAGCATCTCGGATAATACAGAATCTATGTAGGTTAGACGAGACTCCACTGTTTATGTATTTATAATAATGCTTATTAAATTGAGGAGCAGTTAGTATGTAAAATTGTTGTGTTAGAGCGATAAGATTCGAATTCGATGCTTTGATTCGTAAGGTAATTTGACGCAGCCGATAATTTTGGCTAATTTCTTCGAGAAATGCGATGTTTGTATGTTGTTTGCTTACTTGCAACACTTTAAAACAAAACGTAGAGCAAGGATTACCGTTGGCTCAAAATGACTGTCACCTGAGGATTAAAACGAGGATTATTATTTTTGTACAAAATGTGATTATACGATTTAAATTACATTTCTTCGCTGAAGTTAGTGTCTTCGAAGTGACTGACTTTATAAAGTAAAATTGTGCTTTGATACTAAAATTCGAAGAGTATTAAAATGTGGAGTCGATCATTTTGGCTTCTGAGTGGCTCGTATATCAGTGGAAATGTGCAGGGTGTTCGCGCTGGTTCTTAGCGTTTTTCCTCGTAAGTGGTAGATTTCTGAGGAAAATAGAACAGGACAAAATTGTATTACTTTTTATACGCAATGCGATGGCTTGAATTGATTTTTTAAATTTGCAATGGTTTTCACGTAACGACAAGTAGAATTCCCTTGAAAGAATTGAAACGAAATTCGGAAAATTCAAACTTGAAACTTAACGTTAAACAGTTTTCATTTTGTAATTATAAGTGAAAAATAAGAATTCTGAAATGTGAAATTTAAAGCTTGAAGTTCGAAATTAAAATTTAGAAACTGTTAATATCGCGTTAAAAATTACAATTAAGCGTTCGATTTGCTTGATTAGTAGTGTAGTATCGGGGCCTCCATACCCAAAAAATAGGAAACCAGTCCGGGAGAATAGAGAGGGAGTGGTTGGCGTAGCGCGCAAAGCCTCGGCTTGCTAAGCCTAAGGTCCTGGGTTCGATTCCCGTTGGGTCCCTCAGTATTTTTCCCTAGGTTCCTACAAATGAGGACTTGTCCGGGGTGGAGGCATCTACGGCTGCACGATGCCAGGCGCTGTGAGATGAAAACATCTCGAGGGTTGCACGTCTCCCAAAAATGCGTTGTTTCGGCTGTGTGCCACTGTGTGGGTGAGTGTGCCCGAAAGTGTTGAGTTGTGTTGCACGGAGGACAATTCGAGGGCGAATGTCAGTTCAGGATGGCCGAGTGTAGTATCGGGGCCTCCATGCCCAAATAGAAAACCAGCACGGGAGAATAGAGAGGGAGTGGTTGGCGTAGCGCGCAAAGCCTCGGCTTGCTAAGCCTAAGGTCCTGGGTTCGATTCCCGGTTGGGTCCCTCAGTATTTTTCCCTAGGTTCCTACAGTAGTATCTTATATGTCCTTAAAAAAAAAAAAAGAAATGACAATTTAATTGAACTGAAAAAGTTATTTGTGTCAGAGAGAGGTAAGGGAAGAAAAATTCTTTAAGGAATCAGACAGTACGTAGTGGAGCAAATTTGCTGTTCTCTCGAGAAGAGGGAAATTTGAAA
The DNA here is from genome assembly GCF_001263275.1 of Habropoda laboriosa. Classification (NCBI taxonomy): domain Eukaryota; kingdom Metazoa; phylum Arthropoda; class Insecta; order Hymenoptera; family Apidae; genus Habropoda; species Habropoda laboriosa. The sequence goes on along the minus strand of NW_017100752.1, from coordinate 465,477 downwards.
GAAATTCTCGTGGAAAAATGAAATTTAAATGAACTTCTGACTCGACACGTGTTTCATGAAAAAAACTCACGTGCATGAAGATGGAATATGAAAATGCATTTCCAAGGGAGTTTCACCTTTCCACTGACAAAAGCGACTTTTTATTTGTGAATTATGGAGAAACGAAGCAAACGGAAATCCCACTTGCTGAGAATATTCTTTTAGCCTCTTCTCGAAATAACAGCATTGCAAAAAGTATCATATTGTTTTCACGATCCACCGAGTAATATATGTTTCAGAGCATGCATTAACGTCAATGTTTCTTTTTTTTTTCTATTAACATCGTTGAAATAATAATTCGACCGATGCTATTAATACTGCAACGAAGCGATTTCGAGGAAACCATGTTATTGGAAAGTCAAGTGTAAGCCATTATTGCGGAGGCATTAATAAAATAATATCGTATTCTGTAAACTATTCACCAATATTAATAATACTGTTTGCTATTAATGTTACTAACGTATTAACTATTTATCGGTAATGTTTATATTCATGGATCGATATCAGCTCAATATTAAAATAGTAATGGTTATATGAATATTTTTGTCGTTGTAAATAAGAGAAAATTTCAGAAAATTTATTCAATATTTAGTTGTCTATTCGGTATGCCTTCCTGAAGGAAGAAAATATTAACCCCTTGCCATACAATAACGAGTCAAACACGTGCCATAGATTTTGGGAGAAATGAATTTCAATTCCGATTTTCAATTTAATTTGTACAACTGAAGATTGCCAAATTTAATTCACCATCAGCTTTTCTTACTTAGTATAGTACTAAAACGGAAACAGCTGACGCTTAGATGGACAGTGAAGAAAAGAAGTCATACGTCAAGGGGTTAAAAGTAGGCATTTAAATAAAAATAAACAATAAAATGAATGAGTTAAATTTCGGTCAATGATACTTTCGCTTTGGATCCAACTGAACTTAGTATTAACGTTTAACCGACAGCCTGATCGAGGATAAGCTTACAAATCAATTTTAATCAAAATTCTTCCTAAATGAAAGACACGTGTTTGAACTGCATACTTGAAACATTGGATCCATCTAAAAGTACGAGGGTGGATTGAAAAGTTCGCAGCCTAAGTATGAAAAACTGCTGGTAACGTGTGATCATTTGTGTACCAATTTTCATGGTTCCACCTTGTTTTCTCTTTTACAACCGGTGAAATAGAGGTGTTTTGCAGTGACGAAGAAGAGATGGACAAAAATCTGTAGTGCTTCGTAATCAAGAAGAATTCTAGGAAATGAAGAAAATGCAAATTTGAAACTTAACATTGAAAAATTTTCATTTTGGAATTATCTTATATCTGGAGAGATGATCGTCGTGACATAGATCCTCACTGCAAGGACCTTGAATAATTTTTGCAAGAACCTTAAATAATTTTTAGAAGAATCTTGAATAATCTTAGTAGTGAGACTTTATCACCAGATATTGGATCACTGCTAGTTTTCTACGTTTCTCCATCTGTGCTCTATCAGTGCGAACACCTCTACTTCACTAGCTAGAAAAGAGAGTGAAATAACGACAGAGCCACGAAATCCCATGCATCAGTGTACAGATGAGACTTTTGAGACTTTCGCGACCTGGATTGCTTCAGTTGTTCTTTGAAGTTTCCGGGCTAGAGTCTGAGAGATTTCAATTGTTCAGCGCTGACCAATTAACCCTTTCATTACTATTGGCGCCTATAGGGGTTTTGAAAATTTGCTCGCACTGTACTGTCGGAGCTACCTGATACACTTCCGCCTTAATTTAATACTTAATTTTATCCTTTACACACCTTAGCTTAATAAATGAAATTTTAAAAGAAGAAATTTTGCAGCCGTGATTAAAAATTTACTCTCAGACGTTGCGCAGTAAAATTTGCCGTAGCAAAAGGGTTAAAATCACCGGATTGGTAACTAATGATTTTGTAAGACCAAATCCAAAAGGACACACGAAATTAACTGTGTGCCTCGATACCTTGATGAAGGTACCTGCAATGTTGGCAAAACGTCGAAATTTAACCCAGAATCCTCGAACAACACTTCAAACACTTGCAAATCACACCCCGATCCAGCAACAAAACCAACTAAACAATTCCTCCGCAAACTCACATCTACTCAACCTTACATTACCCTCCAATCACCAAATCCTA